>NC_052504.1:50512306-50551514 GCF_014356525.2 Nilaparvata lugens
CTAATCTTCCAAAGGACATTATTTACCTTTGGTTTTGTGAGGAATTCTTTCTGTTTTCATAATATTGTAAAAAATATACCATCGTTTCTTATCTCTTTAAAATAGAAATAAAGTATTTTTTTTATATTATTTTTGAGACTAGCAGTGCACCCGCTCTTGTTCGGGAGGACTAGAAAGAGCTTCATTACATCAGGAAAAACTACCTACATGACACATATTTTAATAGGATATTAAAAGATAAGTAAGGGAGGCTTATTTGCTTTTTAAATGTTAAGGTTACTTATAAAAAGTTGAATAATAATATCATTAATAATTCTTTATTGCAAAAGAATATTGCATAGCTATCTTGGTAAACATTCATACAAATTTGGAACGATTTTATTCATACAATATATAATGTCGGCAAGTTTAGGTACCTATTCTAAATCCAATACTATTAAACGAGCAATTTCTGTTTAAATTTTTAGATGTTTATATGTTTGTATTTCACCGGATCTCGAAAACGGCTCTAACGATTCTCACGAAATTCAGAACATAGTAGGTTTATAATATGAAATTCGATTACACTAGGTCTCATCCCTGGGGAAACTCGCTGAAGGACATTAAAAGAATTATTCATCCTTGGAAAAACAGCTGATAATTTCGGCGTCCCAATGGTCATTGATGATGGAAGTGAGTGAGCGAGTAGATGTGTGTGGGACTGAGACAAAATTATGACTCAGCTGTTGAACTTTTGTACATAATTCAATCAGGTACTGAGTGACAGTTGTACAAAAGCCGGTTAAACTTAATCCTGATTAATTCCAGTAGAACCAATCAGATAAGCTATCTTTTTGAGATGGTCTTCTGTGATTTGGTTCACGTGACATGAATCAGGGTTAAAATTTAACATGCTTTTGTGAGAGAAATTTTTGCATTCCTCTGTGAATTATTCTCAATCCACTGTGATTAGATAGAACCTTTCTGTATGAACTATGAATATTTATTATAATTTCTTCTTTCGTAATAATTTTTATATGCTTTTGTAGGTACTCTAGAGCGGAGCTCGGTGCCCCGATATTTATCATGAATTGGAATAGGTTGTCACTGATGTTGTGTTGTTGGTAGTATCAGAGACAAGAATAATATAGTTACTTAATATATACTTACTTATCCTTCATCTATGGTAGTATTTACTTTTTAACATACAGGAGTAAATAACACAAGTCGAAAAAATGTATCTTAAATGGTTTGGTTTTGGAATAAAGATATCATCTGAACAAGTACATTTTGTAAATTCTATCTATTAATACCAAATATCGGGGCACCGAGCTTTGCTCGTTATTTATTCATTGATAAACAGATTTATTTCATTGATAATCATTTCTTTAAAATGATTGGGGAAGTACTAACAGGCACAGCCCAAAACTGTTACTTACCCGAATTTTGATTTATTCACTACGAAAAATATATTTCGTCTGTGATTTATTCACAGACAAAATCATCATCTGTTTTTCCAAGGATGAATTATCCTTTTCATGTCCTTCAGGAGTTTTCTCAGGGATGAGACCTAGTGCAATCGAATTTTGATATCATAAACCTACTATATTCCGAATTTCGTGAAAATCGTTAGAGCCGTTTCCGAGATCCGTTGAACATAAATAACCAGATAACCAGATATAGAAATAGAAAATATAAACAGATATACATAAATTGCTCGCTTTTATAATAGGATAACAACTTATAGTCCAGTCAAATGGTCGTTTTTCAGGAAACAGCCCCGAAATAATTTTTTTCGATGGTTCTAAATATATTTTGGGGCGCTGAATTCTAATCTGAAATTTGCTGACACACCTGAAGGTGACTTCACCCCCAAAATTTTGGATTTTTTTAAGTTTTCCATTTAATCTCGAGAACCTTGAATTTCTCGAGAAAAAGCATTCTCTATATAATTTAAAGATAATAAATTTCCAATGAATTGAGTGGTCGCGCAGGACTACTTTTTGGATTTTATATCTGAAGTGTTCCACAATATATAACAATGTTACTAACTGGATGTGCGAGAAATTGTGATATTTCCCCATTCTCACAGTCTCGCATATGCAACGTTGCGTATCTTGTGGAACACTTCAGATGCAAATCCAAAAAGTGGTCCAGGTTGTGATGAATTTTCTCCTCTTTTCACTCCCATGAGATATACTTCTGTTTTCAATACCGTTCAAAAGTTACAGCCAATTTTGATGATCTTTATTTTCTCATTTTCTTGCGATTTTACTGTTATTAAGCGTCTCTAAAATGAGTACAATGCATGATAGAAACTTGCGATTGTCTTAAATGAGAGAAAATTTCATGCTCTATAAGCTGAGTTGCCTGAAATTGATCTTGCATTACTTTTTATATCGAAAACGTCGAGACTGTGAAAATGAGAAAATAGCGCATTTTTCTTGCAACAGCAGGAAACCCAAACACAGGACCATAAAAATTAAAATGAAGCAAAGGAAATCAGAATAAGTGGATGATGACGTTATAATTTATTTTTGTCAAAGATTTACCTTCAAACTCATAGCTTGAAATTACTAAAATTCCTGCATACAAAATATTATCAATTGTGCTTATGCTTTATATTGAGTTACACTTAGCAAATATAACATTGTAAAGGTGGAAAAATTAACTACATTAGGATATCTCTATTTAATACCTTGATTTTTCAATCATAATGCAAAATAGTGACATAAAATATACAAAAAATCATGCCCCCCCCAAAAATGTTGATGGCGCAATTGCGCCATGCCCCCCCCTTGTGGGCACCCCTGAGCCAGTCCCCTGAAAAATGAAAAAACTAATAGAAAAACAATGCTGGAGGAGAAATCTCGAGTCATATTCTAAATGGATGAAGAAATTACTGTATGTCCAGTTCTTTATATCAAGTTCAATTTTTCCGCTGATCTTATTGTCCATGAGAAGTGATTTGGAATGAGGTTTATTATTTTAGTACCTATGTAAATTAACTGCCTCCTTATACATTTATTATTAAGTTATAGGTTAATATTTGTTAGCAGTGGGCCCTCAGATTATAATAATTGAGTGTAGAGTTTATTATGAGAGAAAAATCGGATCTATATTTTATTTTAGTACTCAATTACGGTTTTATGTATAATTGAGTCATGACCTCAAAATCACTAGAAACCATATCCGTTGGATAGAGCCTGGGTTTGCTTAATATAGTTTAATTATCAGTTTTTGTGCTACAAATAATTCAGCAATATGACAGTTGAAACAGCCTCCCCAAACAACTATGCCATACTGCAGGTGTTCTTATTAAGATTCTGTTAACTTGGTGAAATTTAAAAAGATAAAATCTTATTTTTCTACATATGTATTTAATATGAACATCCCATTTAAGGTTTTCATCAATTATGATCCCCAAGTACTTAGTATTATTGACTTTCTTAATGGTGGGACATCATAATCACCCAAGTTTAAATTGCACTGAGAATGGAGTCTCAAATCTTGATTCTCGTTAGGCTGCCCTACTCTATTTGCAGAGAAAGTTATGTAATAGTTTTTTTTCAATATTCAAACTTAAGGTATTCTTATCTAACCACTTCTTAATTAAACATATTATTTTCAGCTATGGTATGAACTTCATTCCATGATTACCGTGAAAAAAAGCTGCAGTATCATCTGCAAAGGATATCACAGCTGAGTTTAGAAGTCTTAAATTTGAAAAGTCATTTAACATAGAGTATGAAAAGGATGGGATAAAGTACAGTACCTTAAGTAAGAAGTTAAGTTGGTTACACTAGATTGATCATTTATGGTTAGGGACTGGGTTCTATTACTCAGATAGCTTTTGAAAAATTTAAGCGAGACTCTCTGAAACCATAGGACTCCAGTTAATTGAACAAAGTATTATGAGGTATTGTATCAAAAGCTTTGCGTATATCCAGGAAGACCGCAATAGTTTTCTTATTAAAGTTTATTTTTTCAGATAAAGTATTGATGAATTTTATTAGAGCATCAGATGTACTTTTACCATTTTGGAAACCGAATTGGTACTTGTTGATTATTTGTGTAAGTTTAAGAAAGAAACAATCTTGTCTTTATTGGTTTCTTCATTGTTTTAGCAAGGTTGCTGATAAGACTATTAATTATTTATTTGAGTACTACAATAGTGCGATAATATCTCTCTTGCTGTAAGCTATTTGAGGGATATATAAAATAATCCTTTACATACAATAAAAAACAATGAATAACAATATTATATTTCTCAATTAACCTGATTATTTTTTTCATTTTTGTAACTGATTGTTATCTTTTGTCCATCGCACCATAAATTAACAATTTGAACTGACTTCAACACAAATATTTATTAAATCATAATATATCTTCATTGAAAAACTAAAATTTTTAAACTTAAAAAATATAATAGATGGTCAATAAAAAATCATAAACTCGAACAAACAAAACACAACTTATTTCCTGAAACTGATCAAAATGATTTATCCTAATGAAGTGCACTTTGAGTTTTGTTTGAATCTAATTTTTACTCTGCAACATTGTCAACACTAATGGCAATGAATTCAACAGAAATGGTATTCTGAATTCTGGAGCTCTTTCACCGTAGGCATTATTATATCTCTGGGTTCTATAATTCCTATTTCTCAATGTATATTCTATTTCGTTCATTTCTCTATATTCGTTCTTATAGTAGTTTCGTGACAAATCTGTGAACCTGGCTAAAGCTTCCACCTACTTAATTCCGAACAAGTGACGTTTAACACCATTAAAAAGTGTTTTTATCAATCTTTCTACGACCCTATGCCGTGGCTGTTTTATATATTTAGGTGCTAAATAATGGAGCTCTTGTCAGGTCGGTTGTTACAGCTATAACAATTTATTTTCATTTGAAGATCTATTGATGTCACCTGTCATATTCTCTAATAAATTGATTGTCGATTTTCCGGGGATAAAACCAATTGACTCTCATTTATTATTCTATGTATGTTTAGATGTTGTTGCAATTGTGCACCTATGAAATGCTCAAGAATCTTCATGAAAACTGAAACCGAACCCAATGGCCTGTAACATCCCATATTTTTTTGAACCTTTTTTGAAGATTGGTCTAAGATGCGTTACCTTCATAAGTGGTGGTATAACTCCAGTCTCAACAATTCTGTTGACTAAGTGTATTAATATCAATCTCAAGTAAAATACATTATTGGTTAAATCTTTTGGTTTGTCTCTGCTGCTAAGTAATGGATTCGCGGCATGATGGGTTGCTCTGCTCTGACTCACTCATGCGCAACACCAAGACAATGTGTGCTCATATCCTAGTCCTGATTTTCTGTTTAGTTTATTAATGACCCAATAGAGTGATTCTTAGTTCATCTTTTTGAAGTTCATACTTAATCTTTCTCCTACTGTATAATTTCCATGATTAAAACTATGTGCTAAAACAAATTTTTGTCTCTTCATCTCATCATTGATGTCCTCGATTGCTGATTTGAAATTATTTTCAAATTTTTCTGTCAAGTCTTGTATGCTTTTATCATCTATCATTTTAAAATCACTCTTTATTGAATCTATTATTGTTGGTTTTCGTTTTTATTGATAATTGATTGATAATTTCCCAAGTTTTTTGTGTTATGAAAGTTTTTAGAAAACATTTATGGTAATAATTTCTTTTTTCTATACGAATCTTATTTTTGTCAGTTCGTTTCTGAGTGTTTTAAATTGATTCATTAATTCCACATTATTCTTATCTCTCTTTGCTATGTGAGATTTTTATTTTCAACCAATTGCTTGATATTGTTATAAACCAAGGATTCTGTTCTTGTTTTTTATTCATTTTAACCTTAATAGTACTTTTATCATAGATGTTGTTAATTTTTCAAGGACCACATTATATATATCTGATGGTCTCTTAAATCTAGTATTGGCCAACAGTTCTCTTTTTGGATTAATTCATCTACTTTTTTAGTGCTAATAATATTTTTATATTCGTTCTCTATGTTATCTATAAGTGGATATTCAATTGAACTTATTTTCACCCCTGTCCAATAGTGATCCGATATTTTATTCTCAACCAGAAAGGCTATATAAGAATTTCCATTGTTCACTTTAACATTTACATGGTCCAAACAAGATGAAACCAACACATTATTATAAAACTCTTCTCTAGTGGGCCTCTGAATACTATTATATATACCATTAGAATATAACACACCCAGGTAATCATCCGATCCATATCTATTATTCAAATAACATATATTAATGTCACCCATCATTATAATATTCTTTTCATTTTTGATTTTATTCATGCCTAGAAATATTTCAAATTCTTCGTTAAAACGATTTATATTCTGATCAGGGGGTCGATGAAATGCAACTATTAATATTGATTTTTCCCCATTATAGATTTTCAAACATAATAATTCTGCGATGCGAAATCATAATCTATATGTTCTATTTTAAAATTCTCTCTATAAAATACACCTAATCCTCCGCCCCCTCGACCATGCTGCCTACATCTTAAAACATTAGAATATCCAGGAATCCCATATAAATCAACTTCTTCCTTTCTTAAATTGATTTCACTTAATACCATTACATCAATGTTACAGAGCACTTCATTTATTTCCGATTTCAATGTATCCCAGTGAACTTACATTAGTGCTTATACAGATAATTCATTGAGAGTGTTATCTATCTGTTTTAAAAACGTTTTTGATTCGTTCAGTTGTCACGTTATTTTTTATATTTAAATAACGATTAGCCTCCTGCTTGGCATCAGTCGGTAGAGCATGAAATATTTTAATATAATTATTAAACCTAGGTCGTGGTTTTTAAATAGGATACAGTCTCATAAAAATCTTTATAGGCCCAGATATGAGCTTCCACTACAATTCTGATAATTCATTAAAAAATAAATATATATATATATGGTACTTATCCTATAGTATTGAGGAATTAAAATAAATTGCACACCATAAACATTTGATACATATATTAACAAATATTGCAAAAATAGATCAGGGCAAAAAATATAAAGAGCGATAAAAAATATATAATATAAAAATAGAACAATAATCGAAATCAGTAAAATATCACAGGCTAAATACTATTATCTAAATTTATAGCACGAAACGTCACCATGTGCTTCTATTTTATAACCATATGCATCCCCTTGCATGCAGCTGCGATATAAGCCTGCTAATACTTGTCGACTTGGACAATTCCATTAAAAATAGTTTCCTTAAAATCAACTTGATAAATTGGCAACCAATAATCCAAATATATATATTAAATTCTATAGTATCTAATAGATTTCTTTGCAATGAATATATATTTTATCTCAGGGTGCAAGATTCGGCACCTGACGGAATAAATAGAGCAATTCATCTAGTGAATCAGAGCTACAACAAACTATCGCAAATTATATTGCAGAAATTAAAGATCATATGAATATGTATTACTAGCCTAGATTTTATACTTCTTTGATTTATAGAACTTCTGATATGTACTGACTCATTACTCCTCTAATAAAATACCTTTAATACTATATTTACTTGCGCAAGTATTTTTTACTAAATTCTTAATTTATAAGAAAACCCTTTCGACGAGCTAGCTTTGATTATTATGTAATTTCGAAGCACTGAGGGCGCCCTGTCACTATTTCAATATTTCTCACTCACGTGTCGAAATTTTCTTATGAGCTGCTGATGTCGATCCAACTCCTGGTGGTCCTGGACTATGGTAGCCGGAGTCGTCTCTTCCAAGGGGTTACAAAATTATTTAAAAATGAAAATGACTTTTGCTCTATAAGAGCATCACAAAGTCTTATAAGAAATTTAATAATTCAATCTAACTTTAGCTTTTTACAAGTTATAGCAAGGTATTACGCTCTATAATATTTGGGGACCTCTCATGGTGGCATTTGGCAGGCGAGTGTTGGTTCTCCTTTCTCAATTTTACAATTCTCATTTCCGACTTCCAAATTTACATAAAATTTGAATATCCTAGTCCTCCGCCATTCAAGGTTCAAATAGACCGTACTAAAATATTAAATTATTACTTATGTTGTATGTTTAATAATTTCTTTGCCTTCGGGCCATATCCAAAACATAGACTATACAACAATTTTATACAAATTCTAATCATTTGTAGAAATATATATAAATATTTTTGAATCGGCATACTATTGCCGCCTATCAATTGCCATTATGTGATTGGTGCATGCAAATTGTTTCAGTATTCATGCGCTTGGTAACCTCCTATTTCCTGGATACATTTAATTATTTTTATTAGGTTTTTTAAATATGCCCTCTACATGCTAGTTAATTTTCTATACGCTATTATTTGTTTCATGCATCATAATAGTTAGCCACGTGAGACCTTTTGTTCCTCAAATTGCATACCGTTTTGCCGCAATAAATTTCTGCCAAGGTGTTTGGTCAGATTCTACGTTGCATGGCTCGGTCGATCGCCGATCATAAATGTTAGGTCGCCGATCACTAAATGTTTATGCCTAACCTCAACCTTCAATATTTTATATAATATTATATATTAGCAAAAAAAAATTATTTCAATTCTTCTTAGGCTGTTGTACAGTTTAGCCAGGACAATCTGATATTATCTAATCTTTATGTTATCTCTTTGGCGATATTATCCAGTTACTTTACTTAGACCTATTAATATTTCAGCTAGGGATTTTTATATCTACCCAAATTGAATATGTTACACAGTCTTGAAAATTTACAAATTTATTATTAAAATTCAAATCATCTTCATCTAAGTCTTGCATTTACCAATAATGTTGCGATGAAACACAAATGCAGTATATTGAAAGGAAAAATTTCAAGGATGAACTTACAAAAATTATGTAACAGAGCTATTAATCCGTGCTGCTCTATGCTACTCGGTAAGCAAATACTGATATATTATTGCCCACATAACCCCTCTATAATCGGTCTATAATTACAGGGATTAGTCGGGTCACCTTGTTTGAATAGAGGTTTTATTTTGGCTGATTTGAGGTGCTCGGGAAAATATCCCTCCTCGAAGCATCTATTAAAATGAAGCGAGAGTTTGAGATATAAAATTGGCTATTTTCTTCAGCGTAATATTACCTAGACTATCAATACCAGGACTGCAGTTGTTCTTTAGATTTTTAATAGTTGCCTCAACTTCAACTGGGCACGTTGGTCTCATAAAAACGTGTTATCGATCTGTATTGCAGGAAATTTATCACCAGTATTATCAGGGATATTGATGGTTTGAGCTTGTAATTTACCCACATTTGTGAAATAATTGTTGAGGGAGTGAGCATCAAGATCAGTACTCTTGTCCTTGATACTGTCCTCACCTACCTCCGTTCATGCACTTCCACAACTTCATGCTGTTGTTATTACATTTTCAATTTTCCCTTTATAGTAAAAAACTTCCTTTGCATGATTTATGATTTTATTCAAACCATTACGATAAGTCTAGAATGCATTTTGTTCCGCGTGATTATTGATCTTATGATGCCTTCAGATATCCAGGGCTTCAGGGGACGAAGTCTGTTAGGTATTTCTTTTACCTTCTTACATTGATTGATGAGACTGGTCAAACGATCGACAAATTTATCCATAATAGTGGAAATGCTTCCATTCACGGTATAGATTTCTTCCCATTCTTCATTCCTTTTGCGTTCCAATAGTGCCTGATAGTTGGCTCTAGTTAATGTGTTTATCAATTCGTTTCTATTATCCTTATTGATAGGACCTTCACCAAGTTCAGTACAACCGCGTAGTGGTCAGTATGGTTGTCCTAAATATAGCTACTTTAATGTACATAGAATGGTTGCCTGAATTTTTATTAAAAATGTGGTCAATGCAGAATTTGTTGTGGTTGTTACTCTGGTATCACCATTTATGTAAGACTTATAGCCATTACTATTGAAAATATGCAGATAATCTTGAACAGGAACACTAGTTGAATGTGTATTTATATTCATGTCTCCCGCCACACATACATTTATTCTTTAGAAATCTTACTGATTTCATCACTCAGACTATCAAGAAAGTTATCAATATTTTGATTACTTGGTGATCAATAAACCCCAATCACCTTCACAATGAAATCATCAATTCTTAAGTCAGCACTAACTACATTGACATCAGTAATATCGAGTGAAACTTCATTGAATCTCATACAATCTCTTATGTACATGCATAATCCATCACATATATTCTTTTAGTGTACTTATTTATTGCCGTATATCCAGGAATGTTGAAATGAACGGCATATCTGCAGTCAACCAAGTCTCCGTTAATATACAATGTGAATATCAGTTTTCATTGAGGCAGCAAATAACTGAACGAAATTAGCATCCAAACTACCTTATTCTAGACATAATATGAAAACACTCAGCATCTTCATTTCTGTCCTCGTGAAGTGATAGTTTCAAATAATGTCGATTACATCTGTTTCTAAATATCAGAACTTCTTCAGTGTCATTCATACTTAGGCATCAGGTCCCACTTCTCTTTTTTCCTTGTTCCCTTCAACAAGCCCCTCACTATTGTCACGTTATTCTTTATATTTAAATAACGATTAGCCTCCTGCTTGGCATCAGTCGGTAAAGCATGAGATTTAATATAATGGTCGTGGTTTTCTAATAGTATTCAGTCTTAAAAAATCTTGATAGGCCTAGATATGGGCTTCTCCTATAACTCTTGTAATTCAATAAATAATAATATATATATAAAAATGATACTTATACTATAGAGATGAGGAATAAAAATAAATTGCACACCATGAAAATTCACACATATATTACACAAATAATGCAAAGATCAATCGAGGCAAAAAATATATATAGAGCGATAAAAAATATAATATAAAAATAGAACAATATTTTATATCATAAAAATATCACAGGCTAAACTTTATATTCTAGATTATGGCACGAATCATTACCATGTGCCTTTATCTTAAATCATATGCATTCTTTGCATGTAGCTGAGACATGTACTTGCTAATACTTGTCGACTTGGATAATTCAATCAAAAATATGTGCTCTAAGATCAGCTTGATAAATTAGCCACTAATAATCCAAATATATATATATATTAAAATCTCTAGTATTTAGTAGATTCTTTGTATCGAATATATATTTTTATCTCAGGGTGCAAGATTCGGCACCTGACGGAATAGGTAGAGCCATTCATCTAGTGAATTAGAACTATAATAAATTCGCAAATTGTATTGCAAAAAATTAAATATTGTATGCATACGTTTGATAGCCTAGATTTCGTACTTCTTTGATTAAATAGAAATTTCTAAAATATTGATCTATATTTTTCTTTCAATTAATACCTTTAATACTAATTTTTACTTGCGCAAGTATTACTCTTATTATTTCTTCTCAATTTATAATAACCCTTTCGGCGAGCTAGCTTTGATCATCAGATTATTTCGAAGCACTAGGGCGCCCATCACTAAATTCAAATTTAATCACTCACGTGTCGAAAATCTTCTTGTAAGCCGCCGATGTCGATCCAACTCCATGTGGTCCGGGAATATGGTAGCCGGAATCGTCTCCTCCAAGGGGTTATAAATTTAATTAAAATGAAAATGACTTCTGCTTCACAATAGCATCACGAAGTCTTTTAAGAAATTTAATAATTTACTTTAACTTTAAATTTTTACAAAATTATTAATAAGGTACTTCGCTCTAAAATATTTGGGGTCCTCTTATGGTGGCATTGGCTGGCGAGTGCTGGTTCTTCCTTTTCAAGTTTTACAGATCCTCTTTCCGACTTTCAAATTAGCATAAAATTAAATATCTCAATCCTCCGCCATTAAATTCAAATAGATCTTACAAAAAATGCCAAATATTGCTTAGATTATATGATTAATAATTTCTTTGCATTCGAGCCATATTGATAACATAGATTACACAAATTTTTACACAAAATCTAGTACATTTATATAAATATATATAAATTTTTGAATTGGCCTACAGTTGCCGCCTATTAACTGCCGTTTTACTATTGGTGCATGCAAATTTTATTAGGTATTCATGCGCCTGGTAACTCTTATTTCCTGAATACATTAATTATTTTTATTTGGTTTTTTTATTTATGCTCTTTGCATGCTAGTTAATATTCTATACATTAATATTAATTCCATGCTACCTAATAATTAGCCACGTGGACGGGTGTTTTTTCACATTGCACACCATCCGAATGCAATAAAGCTCTGCCAAGGGGTTTTGTCAGATTCTACGTTCTTCGGTTTGATCGATCTCTAGGTCACCGATCCGTGAATACATCTACATAACCTCAATCTTCAAATATTTTATATAATATCTATTTATGAGCAATAAACTTCCTTCAAATCCTTTTTAAGTTCTTGTACCATTTAGCCAGAACAAGCTGATGCTATCTAATCTTGTTATTATCTGCTTGGCGATATTAGCCAATTACTTTATTTTTAGACCTATTACTATTTCTGTTAGGGCTTTTTATCTACCCAGATTTAATATGTTACACGCGCCCCTGGTTTGAATTCAAAATATTTGAGAATCACAATGTTTTTAATGAAAACCCACCCTTCAATACATTGATATACACTATACTTTATTTATAAATTATACTCTCCTACTTCTATCACATTTCGCAGACATATTTGCTGCATCTCCTTTATACCTTTATCAAATACAATAACAAATTCTCCTCCTCAACACACAAAAATATCATAAATATAACTTCTAAACGTACTCCTCCTGACACCATTTACAACACAGTAATTTTTGAATTCGCCGCTTGCAGGGCCGCCAACTTAACTACACACATTTCATAATTCTCATAAATGATTCCCTTTAGACAATAATTTCGATTCATAAACTTCTGGGCTTATATCTTATAGTATTTCTTAGGTCTTAATATAAATAATTTTCTATACATCAGGTACAATACTTTCTTTTGCTAATGGCTCTTTGGTTTTGGTAACTGGTATTCACTTTAAGTCTTTTCAGGTAACAAACGTGGCATAATTAAAAGTAATAAATATAAAACATATAAATAAATATATCGACATTAATAAATATAATAAATAACAATAATAAATAACTCTTTGGGTACAGTACTTCTTTTTATAAACATATGTTCAACAGACATTACATTCATTTGATTTGGGTGGCTTTGGTCAGCTGTCGCTGTTCTACAATTCATAGTTTACATGTTACATCAGAATTTGCTATCGACTTTCATAACTACCTAACTGCTCAATTTTTTCTCTTAAAAAGGTAATTAACAAATTTTAATTTTATTATCCCCGCTTGTGTCCTTTTTTATCTGATGTATATAATTTAATTACATATTTAAAAATTGTTCTTTTCCTTATTGCAGGCTTCTAACGGCTGGAAGGAATTAAAACATTGGATTGTTGCCACGAGGTCCTATACCAATATTAAATTTATTAAGGAAGGTTAGTAATCGTTTGATAATAATGTTTTCCTTGATTTCTTATCATATTTATTTCAAATTCTGTGATATGGCATGTAAAATTTCGTGGCTTACTTGCATCTTCTTGCATTCTGTTTGTAGATGTTGTAGGCTGGTGAGGTTCTGCTGTTGATTTGTGAGGCTGTCCTAATTGATAATTTATCTTCATGAATTTAAAGCCCTTGTATCGGTGTATTCTTTCTTCAATAACTCCTTGTTCCTTTATAATATTTCTTTTAATTGATTCAAGCCTTCCATTTATTTCTTTCAATACTATCCACATAGTTCCTCTTTAAACAACCTTAATCATATCAGGAACAGTTTCGTAAAGCAGATTTTCATAGGCCATAAACTTCTTCAATATATTATCCTATTCATTTTTTCCTAATCACAATTTTTAGCAACATCACGGCCTTAATAAAATAATTTCCCATACAAGATTTCCAACAGTCAACAATTCCTTCAACACTACATGGTCTAATTACAACATCAATAGCATCACTTTTCAATATTATCACAGCCATCATACAAATTTAACACCATATCAACTTATCATCATTTAACAATATAATCACTCAACATATAGCCAGGTACTTCATTTTATTATATTTCTTATTTCTTCACTCTTCCTAGACCACCGTTTATCCTTCATCAATCTCCATGAGTACTTCATTCCATTATTATCCCGCATGAATCAATCATAGTATTCCTATCAGTTCCGTTTTGTCATATTCCTTTGGCCTATTTTTCCGGTCACATCGCTGATCATAGCCTTTTAAAGCGTATGTGCCGCGGATGCATGCCGTCGGTCCGCTCCTGTCCTCCTCGTGTCGGTCCGGTGTCCTCCTTTGCCCCTTGAAGCGTGCATGCGGCCGGTATGCGCGCGCGGTTCCTCCGTTTCTTTCGCCTCCGGGCCTTACGATGCATGCTCTTCTTTCCCTGTATGTTGTCCTCCTCGTCCTGATGCCGGCGGGTGTCCTCGGGCGCTTCCGTCTCCGGGCCTTGCGGTGTCGCTCCTCTTATCCGGTAGTCCGTCCTCTTGGTCCTCTATCCTGGGTTTCCTTGGGGTGCCTTGGTGGGGTCGATGATGCGCGGGGTGTGGTGCGGTGCGTTCTCTTGATGCGCGAGTGTGACTTTCAAGCGGGTAGTATGGTGGCGGTCTCTTCCTGGCGGCTGTTGGTGTTCTCCGGCGGTGATGGGTCTTCGGCGGGGAACAGGATACTTAATATGGGTTGATGTTTGCGGCTGGTTTTTTGGTGGTGGTTTATCTGGTATTGGCTTTTGTTCTTCTAATAATATTTTCGGTAAATCATTTCTGAATGTGGTGTATGACGTTGAAATATCCTGCTTTTCTTGGTTTGTTTCATTTGAGCTTGTGCTTGTTATATCGGGGGTATCATATAGTCCTGGTTTATTAGCTGTAGTTTTCTGTATATCTGGTGGCGGGTTGTTGGGTGTTGGGTTCTGGGTTTTTTGGTGATTTGATCTGGACGCATGCTAATGTGTAGTTTGTACTTATTTGATGAGGTGGCGGTTTGTAATTTTGTCATAATTATTCTGAGTGTTATCATTATTTGTGTTAAATCGATCACGGCCATAATAATATTTCTTTCATAGGTTTGCTGTGGATAATGGTTTGTTTGACGATTCTGAAAACTTCTATTATTCCAGCTGTTATTTTGATTATGATTATAGCGGCGTTTAAATGAGGGGTAGATCGTGAGCAATCATATGGTACTGATTCATAATTTTGGCTGTTATACTGATTAAATTTTGAGTTATGTTGATTTGTGCGTATCTCTGGTCTGAACGGTGGTTTGATATTGCCATCACAGACTGTATGCCATATAAATGATTTATCAGCTGTTTGCAATCAGTAATGGGTTGTGTGGCGAGCCATTCTAACTTGATACGGTAGCTTCTTTAAAATAATACTTGCTAATGCCGATTCATTAATGGGCTCGCTCAATTGAGAATTTTTAAACTGTAGGGCAGTGACGAAAGTGGTACATGCACCGTCTAAGTTAGGGTTGAAATCGCATGATATGATGTCCGCTAGCACGTCCAACTGTTTACTTCTGCTCCAATACTGTTCCAGGAAGACAGCTACAAACTCATCCAATGATGTAAATTCATGGGCTCTACTCCGAAAGAACATCAGGGGTTCGCCAATCAATAAACTAGTCAAACGAAGACGCCAAAAATTCCAAGAGGTGGGTGTTAATGATTGAACTAGTTTTATCTGATCTATAAATTCTTTAGGTTGGAGATAGCGGTCTGTATTGTCAAAACGGCCTAATTCATTGAAACTGTGTAGTGAATCAAACGTTGCTATGGGAATAGGCTCTATATTCTCGTGCGGAAATTGATGTATTTGACTTTCAAGTTGTACTACTTCTCTTGGGCCTGTTTCCAATGACTAGAAGCTTCTGTTTCATTATCTACTACTTCGGCATTTAATTCAGATGAAAATAATTGCTGTTCTCCAACGGCTGTCTCCAATGAATTAAGTTGTACTTTGTTTTGATTTATATCAGAATTTAGGTGAGCTATTTGTGTAGATTTACTATTCTGTTGTTTATTTATGGAAATAAGTTGACTATTGTTCCTGTTTGTAGCTATTTCATGAATGGTGAAGTGTTTTGTGCTGGTAGGTTATCTATTCTTTCGCAGTCTCCTACCCATTCTTACCGATGTATCCTTCAGTGATTCCCGCATTTCCTTCATTTCCGCCTTCAAGTCCTTCATTGCCATGGTCATTGTTTTTTCTAAACTATTAGAAAATGACTTGATCATCCCCTCTACTATAACCCTTCTTATTGCTTCTTGGGAGACATTTAACGGTTTATTACTGTTCACAGGATTCTTGGCGGTGATTGAAGAGATCTGGACTATCGCCGTCTGCAGTGTGTCTGCTACCTTACTTTGCGTGGACGAAAAGAGACTCATATTTTAAAAATGGATTAAGTGTCAAGTGTTTGTTAAAAAAGTGAAAGTTTTGGCCAACAAGGCATTAATAAGGACACAAATGAGGATAGGCCTATGGACATTACAAGCCAGGTAACCTATTTATTACTTAAGCTCTTATAATAAAATACTATTCATTGATTTCTGACTAGCAGTTTAGGCCCATAAAATATAATCTCTCTCTATAAAATATATTTTTTACAGTACTAATAATATAAAATTTTCTTTAAAACATATAATTTCTCTTATTTAAAGCTATTGATTCCCCAAAAAGTAATACAAATTTCCTTCGCCAGTTTTCCTCACAACTCGTATAAGTTATCTATAATTTTCAATATGGTTATTGACTTAATTTCAAATAATTATTCAATGAGCTTGGCTCTCATCATCAGTCCCACGTTGGTACGACGTCTTTTGTCGTATCCGTGGCCCCACGTTGGGCGCCATGTCTTGTGTCACGTTATTCTTTATATTTAAATAACGATTAGCCTCCTGCTTGGCATCAGTCGGTAAAGCATGAGATTTAATATAATTAGGTCGTGGTTTTCTAATAGTATTCAGTCTTAAAAAATCTTGATAGGCCTAGATATGGGCTTCTCCTATAACTCTTGTAATTCAATAATAATAAATATATATATAAAAATGATACTTATACTATAGAGATGAGGAATAAAAATAAATTGCACACCATGAAAATTTCACACATATATTACACAAATAATGCAAAGATCAATCGAGGCAAAAAATATATATAGAGCGATAAAAAATATAATATAAAAAATAGAACAATAATTGAAATCAATAAAATATCACAGGCTAAACTTTATATTCTAGATTTATGGCACGAATCATTACCATGTGCCTTTATCTTAAAATCATATGCATTCTTTGCATGTAGCTGCGACATGCACTTGCTAATACTTGTCGACTTGGATAATTCAATCAAAAATGTGCTCTAAGATCAGCTTGATAAATTAGCCACTAATAATCCAAATATATTATATATTAAAATCTCTAGTATTTAGTAGATTTATTTGTATCGAATATATATTTTTATCTCAGGGTGCAAGATTCGGCACCTGACGGAATAGGTAGAGCCATTCATCTAGTGAATTAGAACTATGATAAATTATCGCAAATTGTATTGCAAAAAATTAAATATTGTATGCATACGTTTGATAGCCTAGATTTCGTACTTCTTTGATTAAATAGAAATTTCTAAAATATTGATCTATATTTTTCTTTCAATTAAATACCTTTAATACTAATTTTTACTTGCGCAAGTATTACTCTTATTAATTTCTCATTTATAATAACCCTTTCGGCGAGCTAGCTTTGATCATCAGATTATTTCGAAGCACTAGGGCGCCCATCACTAAATTCAAATTTTAATCACTCACGTGTCGAAAATCTTCTTGTAAGCCGCCGATGTCGATCCAACTCCATGTGGTCCGGGAATATGGTAGCCGGAATCGTCTCCTCCAAGGGGTTATAAATTTAATTAAAAATGAAAATGACTTCTGCTTCACAATAGCATCACGAAGTCTTTTAAGAAATTTAATAATTTACTTTAAATTTAAATTTTTACAAAATTATTAATAAGGTACTTCGCTCTAAAATATTTGGGGTCCTCTTATGGTGGCATTTGGCTGGCGAGTGCTGGTTCTTCCTTTTCAAGTTTTACAGATCCTCTTTCCGACTTTCAAATTAGCATAAAATTTAAATATCTTAATCCTCCGCCATTAAATTCAAATAGATCTTACAAAAAATGCCAAAATATTGCTTAGATTATATGATTAATAATTTCTTTGCATTCGAGCCATATTGATAACATAGATTACACAAATTTTTACACAAAATCTAGTACATTTATATAAATATATATAATATTTTTGAATTGGCCTACAGTTGCCGCCTATTAACTGCCGTTTTACTATTGGTGCATGCAAATTTTATTCGGTATTCATGCGCCTGGTAACTCTTATTTCCTGAATACATTAAATTATTTTTATTTGGTTTTTTATTTATGCTCTTTGCATGCTAGTTAATATTCTATACATTAATATTAATTCCATGCTACCTAATAATTAGCCACGTGGACGGGTGTTTTTTCACATTGCACACCATCCGAATGCAATAAAGCTCTGCCAAGGGGTTTTGGTCAGATTCTACGTTCTTCGGTTTGATCGATCTCTAGGTCACCGATCCGTGAATACATCTACATAACCTCAATCTTCAAATATTTTATATAATAATCTATTTATGAGCAATAAACTTCCTTCAAATCCTTTTTAGGTTCTTGTACCATTTAGCCAGAACAAGCTGATGCTATCTAATCTTGGTTATTATCTGCTTGGCGATATTAGCCAATTACTTTATTTTTAGACCTATTACTATTTCTGTTAGGGCTTTTTATCTACCCAGATTTAATATGTTACACTATCTATGAATTAAAGTTTGTCTTCATTAGTTTGTCCACAGCATCATCTACTAGACTAGTTGTTAAGTTTCAGGTTTTCAGTGTGTCTAGACAAAGCAACAATCGCATGGGGCATGCTGTTATAGATTTCATTCTCTTTGTACTTAATTCTGATTAGAATAACATTTTTATGAGTTAGCCCTTGTGCTTCATGGATTGTGTGAAGTGCAACATCCTCTCTCCACTTTATAGTATCATCCACCATAAGTTTTTCCTCTTGGGTGAAGGTTACTATCAAAGTGTCGGGTTGTATCAGATGGTATTCCCCATTTCTGTAAGTAGGCAAATTGAGATAGCTCTTTCATTCAGCGTCGTAATATTTTCATAGACAGTGGAAAGGACAAAACAAACATCGATAGGACATCTACGAGTTACCGTTTGTTTTGTAAAAGGTTCGCAGAATTCTGAAATTTCATGCCATCTTGTGGCATTATTAATTCTCTCAATATAGGGTATTTGGTTTGCGTCACCAACTACAACTATTTCTGAGGCCTTACTCAAGTTAGCAATAAAACCGATGTAACCCGCATGCATAAGTAGAGCTTCATCAATAGAAACTCTATAGTATGTTTTAATCTGATTATGATTCATTATATATGAGCCAACTGTCCTGTAATCAAGCCTAAGACGATAACAATGTTTTCGACCATACCTTTCAATGACAGTTTCACGGATTGCTTTAATACCTGCCTGTGTTTGAGTGAGTACTAGATCCTTGCCAGGCTCATGATGCGAGACTATAAAGTAAGATTTACCACAGCCGGGAAAACCGTCATACCATTTTATTTTAGGAAGTTTACACTCATGAAGAGTTTCTCTATTTATAGTTTTTATTATTTCACTATTCAGCATAAGTGTAGTATAACGTGTGACTAAAACATATCGTTCTTTAGTAGAGAATTTTAAAGTATCCTCTTGAAATTCTACCTAACTTCCACCCTGCTCAAGCAATATCCCATTCGGTATTTAGAGTTTGTTTTGAATAGGAATCTTTTCAAATTATTATCATAGATGTTCATATTGTTATTCAGGACGCTTATTAGTTCATCACCTGATAATGACATGTTTCTATGCGTGATCCTAAGAAGATTATTTTTATATATTTTAGCATTTTCGTTATCAGTGTTTTGAAGTAGGGTCCGTAATTCAATCATAGAGTTTATGAATGCTTCACGTTTATTATTACCTTCAAAGAATCCTACAGTGTACTCAACTCCCAGACTATCAGATAGCTTAGGTATATTAAGAAAATTAATTTCACAATAACCTCGATAATAAAAAATAAACTTCAAATCTCTAGCTCCTATGACAGTACTCAAGAGTTCAGTGGCAGTAATATCAAAATAAGTTTCACCCAGATTGTTAAAAGAATCAATTCTTATAATCAAAGGTAATTGAATTTACTCCAATTATTTATTCTATTCAAAAGATCAATAAGTAACCCATTTTCACCATCATTTAATATGAAAATAGGAATGTTTTTATCAGAAAACAAAACTCTTATACAATTAGAATCCCGTAACACATTCAGGTGATTCCATTCTTCAAGAGAGAAATATTTTTTATTTCTAAGCAGAGAGAGACCTTTGGATGTTTTAATACTATTCCTATTTTCGTAAAAGATATCATCACATCAACCCTCTCACCATATTATAAACCAGACTTATCTTACTTTTATCAGTATTAGTTGTTACGTAGAAACTATCAATTTTGTGTTGGGTTGATTGCTTGATTTTACTATCACTATTATTTCTATTATCCTCAGTATATTAATATTTTTCTTTCAGATTCCATAATCAGTTCTATCAATTATTTGTAACGCTTTTTGATAAGAAGGGCACTCTCTGTCATCTACTTTGTGATCGAAAGCTTTTTTTATCATTGCGGCAATTTAAACATGAGGGCTTTTTGTCTCTATTAGGGCACTCTTCAACATCATGTCCTGTAGTGGAACAGTGAGCACAGGTGTTTTGTGCTTGAGTGCAATGCTTACTGATATGTCCAATTTTTTGGCACTTGAAGCAACGAGAGACGGCAACATAGTCTCCAACTCGGCACACCCTCCAATCAATACCAATCCGCGATTTGTTAATAATTCTTTTCTTAATTCACCAGTGCACTCCACTACCCAATGTACGGTGTTTTTGTTTTTCGGTCCTATTTAAAAATCGGCCTGAAGTTTTTCAAGAAATTTTCACTACTCAATGACGATGACTCGACATTTCTCTCAAACACATCGTTTGTCAATTCAGCAGCAGTTATATCTGTAGCGACGTGATACAGAATTATTCTTTGCAATTTGGATTGTGGCTCGCTTACCTTCATGCTTGGATGTTGCAGGACCTTATCACCCAAAATATTTTCTTTATTGGCCCTTGGGTGAAGCACTAACAGCACACCCCCACCACGGACATCAACGGCTTTTTTAATGTTCAAATTTTGTTCACAGGTGATGTTCTTCTTTATTGTTTCTCGAATTTTTCCGCTTTGTTCCTTTTCCGTTCCATTTATTTTTGCTGGCTTCAGGATGATAACATTCTCCTTGGGCGACAGCTTCTTGGTCCGGGGCAGAGACTCCCTGGCTGCAGCAGTGGAGGCGGCACTCGATAATGTAGAAGGTGCGGTCCTCTTCTTTGGCAGTTGCACGGCCTCAGCAAATGAGATCGGCTTGTTGTGGCTTTTTGCAACTTCACTTGCTAGTTTATTCACACTCTGCTCCAGAGTGTGAATTTTTCCAAACATTTCCGCGTTGTTTTCTTGTATATTTTGCTTAACATCTATTCTTTCGATACTAATGTTAAGTATCGTTTTTAAAAACGAATCATAGTCCTCTCTGGATACTTTTTTTCCACAATAATTTCACCCCCCCCCCATTTTAGAAATTTTTCTTGTATATTTTCAAGAGAACGTACCTCGAAACGTATTCCGCTATCATTTTTACTTTTCGGTGGCAATTCGGGAGGCATATTCATTTCATCCTTTTCCTCCTCTTCCTCGAGCTGCGCGGATGGTGGTAGTTTTGTTGGCGTATTTATTGACCAATGGATCATCTTAAGGCTGATAGATCCAAAACACCATAATTTATTGATAGTTTTTCATAATTTATTGAACCTATTTTTCAAAGCGAGCAATGTTCAAACGAAAAATTTGGTGACACACTTTTCACTCAGAAAAAGACGTTGAGTAGTTTTCACTGTGAAAAACTGCTGACTAGACTACTGGTTGTTGGTGTTGACACCACTTGTTCCACTTTCACTACTAATACTACTCTACACTAAATATTCGCTACGATCTGCACTCTACGGAGGTCTGATTACGACTGAAGGTATTTTACCTGAATGATTATGATTTCATCCGATGAGAGCTTATTTCACATAATAATAACAGCTGGCATCAAAAGTAAGAATGTCAAACATGATTGAAATTGAAACAGTGGCTATCATCGACATTATTATCTCCATCTGATCTCAAGTAACCAAATTATAGTAAGATTCACATCAATGTGTAACATATGAATGGGGAGCATCAATGCTATAAATGGGGAATACTGACAGTCAACGAACTGTTATGCATATTCTCCAATATTTTTTTCGAAAGCTACCTTCTATTTTCTCAATGTTTGAGAATCTCAATGATCAACAATCAATGTTTGAGAATAATTGATTCATGGGAGAAGCGCCTTACTTCTATGGAAGATATTCTTACATTAGGAAAAGCAACAACAGCTATTTGGCCGTTTTAATGAATAACCCCTTTCTTTCGCCCAAGTTAAATTTTGGCCGAATTTTCCCATTCTTTGCAAACAGAGTCCACAACAGACACTTCTGTAATATTTTAATAATACCCTCCATATATCATACTGAATTATTAAAATTTCATCGAAATTGTCTAAGCAGTTCTCGCGATCTGTCGGATATACTATCAAAATTAGTCTTGATAGAATAGGATCAATCGATAGAAGCAACTCTCGTCATAAAAGTTTGTTTTATGAAAAATAAAAATTATCTTTACTCCCAGGAATAGCTCTGATTGAAGCAGCAGTGCCCAATCAATTGATTCTCGATAAATGCATTTTAATAAGTTCTTCAACTTGGTGCCAACCTAATGAAGACATCTCAACTTGATGCCAACCTGACAAAATATTATTAGTTTAGTTGCCAGTTAACAACTACTGTTTTGAAGAGGTACTTTCTCTAGATTATAGTTCTATAGTAACATATGATATGGACATTTCTATTATAATTGAGGGATTGGGAGAAGAAGAATACACATGCTAAAAGACGAACTTTAAACCCTCAAAAACCACCCTTAGAGTTGAAATATCGTACAAAAGATTTCTTAGTGAGCACCTAGGACGTAAAAGGAAGCTATATTCCAAGTTTTGTTGCAATCCATTCAGTAGTTTTCCAGAAATCGTGATCAGTGAGTCAGTGAGTCAGTGAGTCAGTGAGTGAGTGAGTCAGTGAATCAGTGAGATAAGAATTTTATAAGTATAGATGTGTTAATTCAACCAATTGAATAAATTCCTTCATGAGTTAAGGAAGATAAGTGTCACTTTTTGTGTAGTTGAGAAGTTGATATTGTGGTAATTATTCATATTGATAATGAAAAAGACTAAGAAATTGTCAAAAACCACTGATTTATTGATAATTTCGAAAGACCGGTTTCGGTTATTACACCATTGTCAATCTCTGATGAACTAAAACTAAATACAAACAAGAGCAGCAGAATTTTTACTAGAAGGCGATTACTGCTATTACTTCTTTCTCGAGTATTTCAGTTATTCCACTCAATTCAAGTAGTCTGTAGAAACTTTTCTTTTTTTCACTTTTCAGTGTAATTTTAATGAATTTCTCAGTGTATTTATGAATGCTCTCACACTATAAGATAAGAAATATAGACTTCCTTTCCTATAAGTTAATTTTATTGATTTGACAAATAGAGTTCATCTCAAAGCTTTCAGCATGAATGACTTCAGCATCAACGTTGAGTGCTCTTGATATTCTAGTGAGTAATCTGGTTCATGAGTGGTACTTTCTGTTTGAGCATCTCGTATTCACATCAAAGCCGTTGGTGGAATAAGAAATGGGCAACTGTATGATATAAAAAACTAGTGAGTAGGGTGAGTTTTTCCTCTCTTATAAATGCTTCTCTCTAGTTGTCTCCTCATTGGATATCTCCTGACCACTAGTTCATTGATCCCATTTACAGTTCACGTACTTGTAATTCAGGGTTTCTAGAGTGATGCCATAATGAAATCTCCCATGATTTATTCATCATCCCGATGTTGTGTAACTGAGTAAGACTGGATGCATGACAATATAGAGGGAGTACTTGCACTTGAATATCAAGACTCTAATCTGATGAATTTTATATTGCAGTTTGAGACAATAGCCGGAGAGAGTAATTGCGAGTCGTAAAAAGAGAGCAGGGTTTTGAGTGAGTAAGGGGTCGGGTTTTATTATGAAGACTCTCAAGGAATGAGTGGTTAAAAGGGTGAGGGACAGTAAGGAGGTGGTGAGAGGGGATTTGGAGGGGGTGGGAGGAAAATGGCAAGGAGCGTGCACTCTAATCGCTGTTTATCATGGCCAGTAGAAGCATGCATAATCCATACAGAGTGGGGTCGGCACATAACAGACACAGCACCGTGTGCATGGCTAATCACGGATTCGCACAGCAAGTGCCTTCTAAGCTCACACAACAAGCCAGCACAATTGAATAATTAAAATAATTACGTTGTATCAGACAAATTGCACCTGTGATTCATGTCTTCTATGAACACACATTGTCTTGGTGTTGCGCATGAGTGAGTCAGAGCAGAGCAACCCATCATGCCGCGAATCCATTACTTAGCAGCAGAGACACTGTTCTGCAAATTGAGATTATTCATTCAAACTTTCTGAACAAAATATGATAATATACCTGCAATAATTAAATCACATAATATTAACATAATGCATATTAGTCCTATGGAAATGTGCTCTGTTTTAATCATGATTGATAATTTCCAATTATTTTTGTATCAATTCCAATAATACCCTTATTGGGAGGACTCAGGAATATTGTTGATGCAAAGTGTTTAAACAGATTTCAAATTTCCTTTCAAATGGTGGAAAATGTTACCGTGAATAGAATCACTATCATCAATGATAATCGAATGAAATCCTCTCAGTACTATGAACCATCCTAGAACCATTTGTAGTCAGTTAGACCACAATTATTTAAAAAGTTATTGTCATTGCAGGATTCATAGCTGAATTTTCAAGAAATTTCATCATCAGATATAATATTGTGTTGTTCATTATAATAGTTTCTGTTGAAAATTTCTGAATTTCCAGTTTTATAACAAAATTTTATATTTATCTCATTTTTTGGACAAATTTTATATTCTATATGTGTTTATCAAATAGTTGTAAAGGTTTAAGAACAAAAAGTTTTTTTGGAAGTGAATTTTTCATGAAGAAATTTGAAAGGCGAGATTACAAATGTATTCCAACCAAAAATGAATGTGCTATTGTGCATTACATTATAAGTGGATTTCAAACTCTCAATTTGGAGCTCAGTTTTTGCAGGCCGGACACAACAATGTCTTCCCGCTACATAGGCCTAAGGAGTTATTGACTCTTTCATTGTTTTCAATTCTTGTATTGCTAGTGCGTGTGTACTGTATAGAGGAACTGTATCAAGAGAATTAAGCAATTTAAAAAATTATACAAATAAAATTATTATTGTAATCGAAGGGATTATATTTACTGCTTGCCACTGAAGTCATGCCTACGTCATAATCATTCTACCAATGGAAAATTTTCATGCAAATTAATTACACAGAGATTCTCAGAAAAGGTTCTAGCCAAAGGCTTAGAAGATGGCAAGACACTTCCCTTTTGAAATCCTCACCGCTGAGACCTTGTTAAAAAGTTACCAAAGACCTATTAGTGAAATTTTGTTCGATTTTTGTATTTTTCATCTGTGAGCCAATATCTTAGGATAATCTATCTATCATTTTATAAATTATCCCCTGTGGGCAGGGGGAAAAAGTAGAGTCGAACAAGGTAGACTCAGTACTCAAGTTAAAGGGAAGAATTCCCCACAGTATCTTCTGCTTGTCGTAAGAGGCGACTAAAAGGGGACCCTCTTCTTCCAGAGCCCTTACTCCCACTCCCTCTTCTCCTTCAACATGCTCTGGATCTTTTATCTCTTTGGAATGAACGGTTTTCTATTGACTTGGCTTTGTATCATTCTTTCTTTACTCATCTTTTATCTTCCTGTCTGGCCTTCCTTGGTCAAGCTCTTGCCTTCCAAGCCCTGGTCCTTAAACTACACGTTGGGTCTGAGGGCTTATTTTTCCTTTCACATAAATTTTTCTAACATGCTAGGCTATCAACTACATGTAGTGTAGTTCGAACAGCCATAAGTATGTCCTCTATTACACACCCCAGAGCGGACAGGCAAAATAACATCAGCCATAGGACACAGATCTGTTTCTATACCCTTTTGTGTCCTTATAAACGCTTGGCGGGGGGGATGGTATTGGTTAGTAGATTGGTAATGATTGCATAAATAAACGAGGTACTTTCGGAGAAGTTTGTACACTGTCTTAGTTCGGTTGGCGACCAGACTAGCTTTGCTCTCCTGGTCAATATTGGAGCACACACACAAACACAAGAAGAAGTAGTGAAATGAGCTTTAGAAACAGCTCTTATCAGAGCTACACAAGGAAACTAGGGCCTATAATTCGAATCTGCCAGATTAATGTCGAAGGTATTAGCAGAGGAAAATGTGACTATCTGTCTCGGCTTCTGACTGAGAACAAAGTTGATGTGCTGTTAGTGCAAGAGACGCACACAGCTGATGAAGAGAAACTGTTCCAGAGAGGACAAATTCCCGGATTTACAGTAATTGGTGCTACTTATCACCATGCTTATGGAGTAGCCACCTACATAAGGAATGGAATCCAAAATGCTTCCTGTATTGAGATGAATATTGACAGTGGAATCCATCAGGTGATTGTAAAAATTGGAGACATGAGTATTACAAATGTGTATAAGCCTCCAGGGCTCCCCTGGCCTCCTCATGTTCTCAGGAAGAATGTTCACCCTGCATTATATATTGGTGACTTTAACAGCCACCATGAGACTTGGAGGTATCGAGCAAATGACCCAAATGGATAGCACTGGTTGAATGGGCGGAGGATAATGACATAGAGCTTATTTTTGATGCTAAGGACAAAGCAAGTTTTCGCTCTGCTGCTTGGAATAGTGAGTCAAATCCTGATCTTTGCTTTGCTTCGGTGGACAGTAGTGGCCAACATTACCCTATCAGACGAAGGGTACTTTCTGACTTCCCACACAGCCAACACAGACCAATTCTTTTTGAAACTGGATTACAAATACCACTTATCCAATCAACTCAACGACCAAGGTGGAATTTCAAGAAGGCTAACTGGGATGGGTTCACAACAGAATTGGATAAATGTATCCGTTGGATCCCTCCAACCCCTGAGAATTACAAGAGGTTTAAAGGTCTTGTTGTCGCAATTGCAAAGAAACATATACCAAGAGGTTTCAGGAAGGAATATATTCCAGGCTGGAGTAGAGAAAGTGACCATCTATACAAGCAATTTCAGGAAAAAAATGACCAACGGATTGCAGGAGAGCTCCTTAACAGCTTGGATGAGGCACGTAGAAAGAAATGGTCCCAGACAATGGAGGAATGGACTTTAGACATTCTAGCCGCCGGGCTTGGAGTCTTCTCAGGAAACTGGGCAGTGCAAGAATTATTACACATCAGAGCTCCCCTATCAATCCAGATCAGGTGGCAGAACAAATAGTCAAAACATCTAAGGCTGCTGGCTGTTTGGATCATGCAGCGGAGGTAAGGAATGGACTGAGAGAGCTTAAGGCTATGGCTGTGGAGGACTTACACCTGTCCAGTGATTTCTCAGTAGAGGAGGTGGA
Source organism: Nilaparvata lugens (assembly GCF_014356525.2). Classification (NCBI taxonomy): domain Eukaryota; kingdom Metazoa; phylum Arthropoda; class Insecta; order Hemiptera; family Delphacidae; genus Nilaparvata; species Nilaparvata lugens. The sequence goes on from NC_052504.1 coordinate 50,540,185, forward strand.
TGCTGCTCTTTGTAATACCAAGTGTGGAAAGGCACCTGGCTTTGATGGAATCCACCCAGAGTTTCTGGTGCATGCTGGAGGGAAATGATTTCCACTCTTTGGTCTGTTTTTGGACGAAAACTTCATGCTTATTTTCCAATTCCACACTCATATTTTTGAAACCTTCTTTTACTTCTTCTTCAAAACGTTTTCCTAACTCATCAGCTTGAGTTGAAATCTGAGTGATTGTTGGTCTAATTTCTCATTTAATTCTACACTTACTTGAGAACCGACAGTATTTATTTGTTGTTTAGTTTCTATTGAAACAGTTTCAACCCTAGAAACAACTTGATTAATACCGGTTGTAAGTGCATCCATTCTCTTACTCATGGTCTGTATCAGATTGTACATAGCAGCCATATAGTAGTGGGAGAGTTATTCTCAACTTGAGGGAAGTTATTTTCATTTTTTTTATTTGAAAAAAATTCAGATTCAGAATCATCAGGTACTTTGACTACTTCTGGTTCAGCATCAGAATTAGGTTCTGAAAAATTATCAATATCTTGAATTCTATGTAAATCAAGTTTAGGAGATTTGATCTGGGTTGAAGACATTAGATTTAGATTTTCCGGACAAAAGTTTGAGGAAGATAAATGTCTATCTTGCATACTTGATTCATCCAGATCAACGACAGAAGGAGATTCTTGGTTTGTAGCCATTTCTAACAAATATCTTAACCTTTCAATTTCCTAAATCTTTAAACCTTATACCGCACAATATAAATTTATCAATTCTCTAAACATAAATTATAGTCTAGTCGTTTTTCTACCACAGAAATAATGTTTATTATCTACTTGCACAAGCATACAGTAATACAAAAGAACTTATGATAATTAAAGCTTTTTTCATGAGTATATGTCGTGCCTTTCATAATAATTTTACTCTTAAAAAGAGGGTGCTCAATAAATATTACAAAAATAAATGGTTTTCTTTACAATAAGTTATTCCTGCCATGTTGACTCAGTTCATTTACTGGTAACTTGAATCTATTACTTAATATAATATATCTATTTTCTGTATGATTATATCTATTGTTTGCATTCTCTAACATTAATAAAGCTATGATTCATTATAATACAATTAATAATTTAAAGCTTCATTCAGACTTTGCCAATAAATTTAATAATTATAGCTCTTGGCTTTTATTTTATTCCATACATTATAATGAATTTTTGACTAGGTTATCTTATGTAATTTTGCATTAATCTATACATTTTGTTCTCAATTACAATTTTAAGATAGACATTAGGCTTTTAATTTTTATAATAGATTTAGGGTTCCTTGGTTCGGGCGCCACGTGTTGGGGTTTATAATCTTGGAATCCCAATTTAGAAATATCCACTACTACTTTGGCCTATTTTAGTGAATAAATTCAAATTAGTTCCATATTTTTATATTTTAAAAGAGGCTCATTGTATTTCTTAATTGCTCCGAATAACTCAATCAATTAATAGGCCTAAGTCACACATGTGGTGGTGATAGGTTATGGAATATGCAGGAGAATTTGGCAATATATATATTATTGATCAACTCACCAATATATATAGTCCTTATAAAACCGGTCGACACGATATGACAGCGACATATATGTGTTATCTCTCCTTCACATATGAAGCACGTTCAGTTCTCAGCACATCATCATACGGCATGATCTGACCAACGATAAGATTTCTTCACCGCACTTCCGAGATGTGACGTCACACTCAATTGCCAAATTAAGGAAGGACATAGGATAGGTGCTGAATGGAATTTGATATTTTATTTTATTTCAAATTACTTTAATTTTTTAATAATTTGAAAAATATTATCATCTGTAGAATATTTTTGTTTTTGGCTGATCAATCTATCAGCTGTATGGAAGAAGCGTTCTCTGTTATCGGAAATAGGAGATAATGAACTCAGAGATTGGCACCCACTTTCAAAATTCTTTCGATTTAGGCTGTTTCTATTTCTATTGGGAAATATGCCATGACAATATAGATAAGTCTTATATATAATAAGACTATAAATCTATCCGTGTCGTGTGTATCCTGTTTATTTTGTGTGATGAATCTTTTGAATAAATCTCATGAAAGGAGAGAATCAACTAGAAAAATTATAATTACCCTTATAAAATCAAAGGTTTGTCAAACGAACAGTTAGCACCCAAGCGATAAGGCTTCCTTATCAACAGCTGAGTATAAGATAAGAGTACCATTTCGTACTACACATTTTTTCAAAGAATTATTTAATAAAATTATAATTATTTTGCAAATAAAGTACAAATCATTTAAGAATTGCTCATTGAAATTTTAGAAGTTACACTTTTGTTTACAATTGATCAGATGTTTTGTAGCGGCTCAGACACAGCTGACTGACTCAATATATTATAAATGTCATGCCAAGTTTTCATGCAAGCTACAATATTATTTCTAAAATCAAGAACTATTGAAAAAGGATAAAGAATTTCAAATAGAAAAATGAAATGTATGTATTATTGTTAAAATTATTCATTACTCACGAAATTACATTATAATGCCAAATGTTGTTATAATGAACTAGGTCATAGCATGAATATTGTATCACTGATAAAAGCAGCAAAAATTAATTATAACTGTTTCGAATATAATAAGAATTGTATATAAATAATAAATTATGAATGATTGATTCAACTGAGTCACATGGTGAATGAATCTCTTTGGCAAGTCTAAGCCAATCATATGTCATAGAAATGGCACCAAAAGGGATGATCGTTTGAAAGCATCATACATTAATCTGTTATCAGACAGAAACTTGCCTCATCGTATAAGCCAGTGCATGTGCACTGTATAGAGGAACTGTATCTAGAGAATAAAGCAATTTAAAAAATTAAACAAATCAAATTATTATTGTAATCGAAGGGATTATATTTTACTGCTTGCCACTGAAGTCATGCCTATGTCATAATCATTCTACCAATGGCAAATTTTCATGCAAATTAATTACACAGAGATTCTCAGAAAAGGTTCTAGCCAAAGGCTTAGAAGATGGCAAGATACTTCCCTTTTGAAACCCTCACCGCTAAGACCTTGTTAAAAAGTTACCAAAGAGCTATTAGTGAAATTTTGTTCGATTTTTGTATTTTTCATCTGTGAGCCAATATCTTAGGATAATCTATCTATCATTTCATGGATTTATTTCATCAATCGATAATTCTAGAAATTCAAATTAAATTGTTCCCTGATTCAATTGGTGAAGGAAATATTTAATTAAAATTCCACACATGCTAAAACCGAAGCCTGGACCAGCTGCTAATGAAACAAAATTTGATCTAAAGGAATCACGACCGCCAAGAGGATTCATGAGAGTTTTATATTTTGGGGCCTCAATCTAAGCTTTGAGAGAAAATACAGTGCAAAAAAAATATAGAATTTTCTTCGTTAAAGTAATGGCCACACCAACAAGCGCTTATAATTATTAAGATCCTAGATTTTATCTGATATAGAATTTATAAGAACTTGTAGTTGATTAACTATCCTCCGCTGCCAGAACCACTACCCGAGTAATTTTTTTCAATATTTTATAATTTGTTCTCACTATTTTTTCAAAAGCTGTTAAGATTATCAATTATAAAATTCTGTTGGATCATGCATGGTGTCATGCGAGTACAAGAAAATTTCTAATTATTTTTGTTAATGTTAAACTATTTTCAATCTGTAATCCAAGCTCTGAATCTGCACTATCAAATCATATATTTTATTATATTATATTTCCATTTCGTCAATTCGTCTTCTGAGATCCATCATTTCTTAAGCCTGTCAATTATTGTGTCTGATACGATCTATATTATCAAGAACCGATCAAGTATGATCATTGAAATAATTGATTCAACCTGGATATTGAAAAAGATCTAAGTGGATGTAGTGTGTGGGGTCAGATCAAGATTACCTATTCTCTGTCCTTACCTGCTCATATATTAGCTTTTATCTGTTACCAACTTTGGCTTGAGAGCGAATTTTTCGACTGTATGGCAGATGCAGCTGGAGATCATATAATTTCCTACAATAGAGCATAAAGCTCGAGAAGACAAAAAACAAGTACTTAGACCACACGTCATCATTTCTTAATAATTTTTGTTCCAAGTACATACAGGAATCAAAAGTGAAGCACTGCTTATCAATATTTATAGTAATTTTAGAAGTACGTATGTTCCGCCTAAGTGTTGGAGCTCCTAATCCGGTTTGAACGAATGGCTTGATCATTGCCAATGACAACTTCATCAAAAACTTACGTCTCTTCATTTTATTGTTTTGAATCTCAAGTTGTAGAGAATCATAGCATTTATTCCAATCTGATCCATCATCCCATACCACATTCGTAGTGACAATACAAGTAAATCTTTGTAATAAAAGTGTTTGATGAAAGTCCTACGTAAAAGACACTCTGGGGTGTTAGACACCCTAAACTAAGAACAAGATGAGCTGGTGACCTTGTAGAATGCTATTACTGACTGGAAGTGGTGGAGAGTAGTTGACAATACTACAAACCTAATTTAGACTGGGCATAAATTCCCATCTGTTTGATATTGTCAACTGCAGAACAGAAAAAAAAATCCCTGGGGTGTGAAACACCCCAGTGTGTCTCTTTAGGGTTGAAAATATTTAAATGACTTTTGCTTTACTACAGCATCACAAAGTCTTATGAGAAAATTAATAATTCAATTTAACTTTAAGTTATTGAAAGGTACAGTAAGATATTGCGCTCTACAATTTTTGGTGACATCTCATGGTAGTGGTTGGCAGGCAAGTGGGGAAGTTCTCCTTTCTAATTCACAATTTTCACTTCCGATTTGCAAATTTACATAAAATTTAAATAATCTGTTCCTCCGCCATTCAAGGCTCAAATAGTTCATACCAAACTATTGAATTATTACTTATATTGAACCTCTGATAGTTTATCTGCCTTCGGGCCCTATCCAAAACATAAACTGAACAACAATAATTCATAAATTCTTATTAATTATAGAAATATATACAAATATATTTGAAATGGCTCACTATTACTGCCTATCAATTGCTACCATTTGATTGGTGCATGCAAATTATTGTAGTATACATGCGCCTAGAACCTCCTACTTCCTTGATACATCAAATTATTTTTGTCTGAGTTTTTTAATACGTTTTTTACATGCAAAGTAATTTTCTAAAGATTATAGGTTGTTTCTCACATTACAAAAATTAACCATGTGGATTTTTTGGTTCCTCAAGTTGCATACTATTTAGTTACAATAAATTTCTGCCAAGGTGTTTGGCTAGATTCTACATTATGCGACTCAGTCGATCATGAGGTCGCCGATCAATAGATATTTTATGCCTAACCTCAAATTTCCAATATTTTATAATATTATATAAGTAGCAAAATTATTTTCATTTTTATCCGGCAGTTATAAATTTAGCCATGATGTCTGATATTATCTAATCTTCAAACATTATCATCTTTGGCAATATTAGCCTTATATTCCACTTAGACCTATAAATTTCTTCAAGTAGGAATTTTTATTTATCCATCCAAATTTCAATTCGTTACACACGCCCCTGAATTTGAATTCGAAATATTTTGAGAATCAATAATGTTTTTAATACAAATCATTCCTCAACACATCGACATAATCCATAATTTATCCACCAAAAACACTCTCAAAAATTACCTTATCTGCTTACACCTCCCTTAGATCTCCATCAAATACAATAATAAATGCTCCTTATCAATACAAAAATAACACAAATATAACATCTTAGACACATTTCTTCCTTTATAACCTAGTACAGTACTTTCAAATTTGCCGCTCGCAATGTTGCCAACCTATCTTCATATAATACCTTCGATTCTCATATAATAATTTCTTTCAAACAATAATTTTGATGTACACATTTTCTGGGGCTTATACTTCATTATAATTCCTAGGTCTTAATATCAATAATTTTTTATATACCAGGTACAATTCTTCTCTTTTGCTACATTTGGTTTTGGCTTTGACGGAAACTAGTTTCAATTGAGGTTTTTTCAGTAACAACATGGCATAAAACAATAGTAATGAAATCTTCATAATTATATGTTTAACAAGCACTACATATTTTCAATCTAGATGGCTTTGCCCAGCTGGCTACTGGTCTAAATTTCCGTCTCTGACATCATAATTCTCTGGCTTTTCTGTTCTACAGTACAAACTAACCTATTCATCACATTTTCCACATCAAAGGTAATTTATTTTCCACTATCCCTGCTTGTGTCCTTTTTTATATGATGTAGATTACTAAAATACAATTAATAATTTAAAGCTTCATTCAGACTTTGCCAATAAATTTAATAATTATAGCTCTTGGCTTTTATTTTATTCCATACATTATAATGATTTTTGACTAGGTTATCTTATGTAATTTTGCATTAATCTATACATTTTGTTCTCAATTACAATTTTAAGATAGACATTAGGCTTTTAATTTTTATAATAGATTTAGGGTTCCTTGGTTCGGGCGCCACGTGTTGGGGTTTATAATCTTGGAATCCCAATTTAGAAATATCCACTACTACTTTGGCCTATATTTAGTGAATAAATTCAAATTAGTTCCATATTTTTATATTTTAAAAGAGGCTCATTGTATTTCTTAATTGCTCCGAATAACTCAATCAATTAATAGGCCTAAGTCACACATGTGGTGGTGATAGGTTATGGAATATGCAGGAAAATTTGGCAATATATATATTATTGATCAACTCACCAATATATATAGTCCTTATAAAACCGGTCGACACGATATGACAGCGACATATATGTGTTATCTCTCCTTCACATATGAAGCACGTTCAGTTCTCAGCACATCATCATACGGCATGATCTGACCAACGATAAGATTTTCTTCACCGCACTTCCGAGATGTGACGTCACACTCAATTGCCAAATTAAGGAAGGACATAGGATAGGTGCTGAATGGAATTTGATATTTTATTTTATTTCAAATTACTTTAATTTTTTAATCATTTGAAAAATATTATCATCTGTAGAATATTTTTGTTTTTGGCTGATCAATCTATCAGCTGTATGGAAGAAGCGTTCTCTGTTATCGGAAATAGGAGATAATGAACTCAGAGATTGGCACCCACTTTCAAAATTCTTTCGATTTAGGCTGTTTCTATTTCTATTGGGAAATATGCCATGACAATATAGATAAGTCTTATATATAATAAGACTATAAATCTATCCGTGTCGTGTGTATCCTGTTTATTTTGTGTGATGAATCTTTTGAATAAATCTCATGAAAGGAGAGAATCAACTAGAAAAATTATAATTACCCTTATAAAATCAAAGGTTTGTCAAACGAACAGTTAGCACCCAAGCGATAAGGCTTCCTTATCAACAGCTGAGTATAAGATAAGAGTACCATTTCGTACTACACATTTTTTCAAAGAATTATTTAATAAAATTATAATTATTTTGCAAATAAAGTACAAATCATTTAAGAATTGCTCATTGAAATTTAGAAGTTACACTTTTGTTTACAATTGATCAGATGTTTTGTAGTGGCTCAGACACAGCTGACTGACTCAATATATTATAAATGTCATGCCAAGTTTTCATGCAAGCTACAATATTATTCTAAAATCAAGAACTATTGAAAAAGGATAAAGAATTTCAAATAGAAAAATGAAATGTATGTATTATTGTTAAAATTATTCATTACTCACGAAATTACATTATAATGCCAAATGTTGTTATAATGAACTAGGTCATAGCATGAATATTGTATCACTGATAAAAGCAGCAAAAATTAATTATAACTGTTTCGAATATAATAAGAATTGTATAGAAATAATAAATTATGAATGATTGATTCAACTGAGTCACATGGTGAATGAATCTCTTTGGCAAGTCTAAGCCAATCATATGTCATAGAAATGGCACCAAAAGGGATGATTGTTTGAAAGCATCATATGTTAATCTGTTATCAGACAGCAAACTTGCCTTATCGTATAAGCTAGTGATTGTGCACTGTATAGAGGAACTGTATCTAGAGAATTAAGCAATTTAAAAAATTATACAAATAAAATTATTATTGTAATCAAAGGGATTATATTTACTGCTTGCCACTGAAGTCATGCCTACGTCATAATCATTCTACCGATGGCAAATTTTCATGCAAATTAATTACACAGAGATTCTCAGAAAAGGTTCTAGCCAAAGGCTTAGAAGATGGCAAGATACTTCCCTTTTGAAACCCTCACCGCTAAGACCTTGTTAAAAAGTTACCAAAGAGCTATTAGTGAAATTTTGTTCGATTTTTGTATTTTTCATCTGTGAGCCAATATCTTAGGATAATCTATCTATCATTTCATGGATTTATTTCATCAATCGATAATTCTAGAAATTCAAATTAAATTGTTCCCTGATTCAATTGGTGAAGGAAATATTTAATTAAAATTCCACACATGCTAAAACCGAAGCCTGGACCAGCTGCTAATGAAACAGAATTTGATCTAAAGGAATCACGACCGCCAAGAGGATTCATGAGAGTTTTATATTTTGGGGCCTCAATCTAAGCTTTGAGAGAAATACAGTGCAAAAAAATATAGAATTTTCTTCGTTAAAGTAATGGCCACACCAACAAGCGCTTATAATTATTAAGATCCTAGATTTTATCTGATATAGAATTTATAAGAACTTGTAGTTGATTAACTATCCTCCACTGCCAGAACCACTACCCGAGTAATTTTTTTCAATATTTTATAATTTGTTCTCACTATTTTTTCAAAAGCTGTTAAGATTATCAATTATAAAATTCTGTTGGATCATGCATGGTGTCATGCGAGTACAAGAAAATTTCTAATTATTTTTGTTAATGTTAAACTATTTTCAATCTGTAATCCAAGCTCTGAATCTGCACTATCAAATCATATTTTATTATATTATATTTCCATTTCGTCAATTCGTCTTCTGAGATCCATCATTTCTTAAGCCTGTCAATTATTGTGTCTGATACGATCTATATTATCAAGAACCGATCAAGTATGATCATTGAATAATTGATTCAACCTGGATATTGAAAAAGATCTAAGTGGATGTAGTGTGTGGGGTCAGATCAAGATTACCTATTCTCTGTCCTTACCTGCTCATATATTAGCTTTTATCTGTTACCAACTTTCGCTTGAGAGCGAATTTTTCGACTGTATGGCAGATGCAGCTGGAGATCATATAATTTCCTACAATAGAGCATAAAGCTCGAGAAGACAAAAAACAAGTACTTAGACCACACGTCATCATTTCTTAATAATTTTTGTTCCAAGTACATACAGGAATCAAAAGTGAAGCACTGCTTATCAATATTTATAGTAATTTTAGAAGTACGTATGTTCCGCCTAAGTGTTGGAGCTCCTAATCCGGTTTGAACGGATGGCTTGATCATTGCCAATGACAACTTCATCAAAAACTCACGTCTCTTCATTTTATTGTTTTGAATCTCAAGTTGTAGAGAATCATAGCATTTATTCCAATCTGATCCATCATCCCATACCACATTCGTAGTGACATACAAGTAAATCTTTGTAATAAGTGTTTGATGAAAGTCCTACGTAAAAGACACTCTGGGGTGTTAGACACCCCAAACGAAGAACAAGATGAGCTGGTGACCTTGTAGAATGCTATTACTGACTGGAAGTGGTGGAGAGTAGTTGACAATACTACAAACCTAATTTAGACTGGGCATAAATTCCCATCTGTTTGATATTGTCAACTGCAGAACAGAAAAAAAAATCCCTGGGGTGTGAAACACCCCAGTGTGTCTCTTTAGGGTTGAAATATTTAAATGACTTTTGCTTTACTACAGCATCACAAAGTCTTATGAGAAAATTAATAATTCAATTTAACTTTAAGTTATTGAAAGGTACAGTAAGATATTGCGCTCTACAATTTTGGTGACATCTCATGGTAGTGGTTGGCAGGCAAGTGGGGAAGTTCTCCTTTCTAATTCACAATTTTCACTTCCGATTTGCAAATTTACATAAAATTTAAATAATCTGTTCCTCCGCCATTCAAGGCTCAAATAGTTCATACCAAACTATTGAATTATTACTTATATTGAACCTCTGATAGTTTATCTGCCTTCGGGCCCTATCCAAAACATAAACTGAACAACAATAATTCATAAATTCTTATTAATTATAGAAATATATACAAATATATTTGAAATGGCTCACTATTACTGCCTATCAATTGCTACCATTTGATTGGTGCATGCAAATTATTGTAGTATACATGCGCCTAGAACCTCCTACTTCCTTGATACATCAAATTATTTTGTCTGAGTTTTTTAATACGTTTTTTACATGCAAAGTAATTTTCTAAAGATTATAGGTTGTTTCTCACATTACAAAAATTAACCATGTGGATTTTTTGGTTCCTCAAGTTGCATACTATTTAGTTACAATAAATTTCTGCCAAGGTGTTTGGCTAGATTCTACATTATGCGACTCAGTCGATCATGAGGTCGCCGATCAATAGATATTTTATGCCTAACCTCAAATTTCCAATATTTTATAATATTATATAAGTAGCAAAATTATTTTCATTTTTATCCGGCAGTTATAAATTTAGCCATGATGTCTGATATTATCTATCTTCAAACATTATCATCTTTGGCAATATTAGCCTTATATTCCACTTAGACCTATAAATTTCTTCAAGTAGGAATTTTTATTTATCCATCCAAATTTCAATTCGTTACACACGCCCCTGAATTTGAATTCGAAATATTTTGAGAATCAATAATGTTTTTAATACAAATTCATTCCTCAACACATCGACATAATCCATAATTTATCCACCAAAAACACTCTCAAAAATTACCTTATCTGCTTACACCTCCCTTAGATCTCCATCAAATACATAATAAATGCTCCTTATCAATACAAAAAATAACACAAATATAACATCTTAGACACATTTCTTCCTTTATAACCTAGTACAGTACTTTCAAATTTGCCGCTCGCAATGTTGCCAACCTATCTTCATATAATACCTTCGATTCTCATATAATAATTTCTTTCAAACAATAATTTTGATGTACACATTTTCTGGGGCTTATACTTTATTAAATTCCTAGGTCTTAATATCAATAATTTTTTATATACCAGGTACAATTCTTCTCTTTTGCTACATTTGGTTTTGGCTTTGACGGAAACTAGTTTCAATTGAGTTTTTTTCAGTAACAACATGGCATAAAACAATAGTAATGAAATCTTCATAATTATATGTTTAACAAGCCCTACATAGTTTCAATCTA
>NC_052504.1:50551614-50618909 GCF_014356525.2 Nilaparvata lugens
AAGTAGAAAACTGGGGGGGACCCATTTCCAAATTGGTAGCAAATAAATTCATTCAAATTTGAGGGTACATTTTACAAAAATAAACCAATTTGAGTTAATTTTAAAACTGAATAAATTCCGCTTGAATTCCGAAGTCATGAGATAAACACTTAGAAGAGATTTTTTCCTTGAAATTCCAAAAATTTATTTGCTAACAATTAGAAAATTGATCCCCCCCAAGATTTCAACTTTAGAGGCTTATATCTTAAAGATTAAAAATGATAAAAAATGTTTTTTCAGCCAAACCTATGTACCAAATTTGAACATTATCTGTCTATTACTTGATGAAAGAACTGAGAAAACGCAAAAACCCGCTAATTTTGAGCGTATCTTGGCGTTATTTCAAATTTCTTCTAACTCAACATTATTACACCCTAGCTGAACTTCTATACTAAATTTGAATATTTTCTTTTCATTTGCTCTCGATAAAGCTAAGAAAACGCTAAAAAACGCTGAAAAACACATATTTTGGGCGTATCCATGGAAATTTTTCCAAATTCGTTCTTAGCGCGCCTCTAAAGGGCCAACTGAATATACCTACCAAATTTGAACGCTTTTGGTCCGGTAGATTAAAAAACTCTGTTTTTGACATTCCGTTAACTGGGAGATGACATATCGTGTACAGAGGCGCACATACACTCATACACACACACACACACACACACACACACACACACACACACACCACACACACACACGTATGTATTTCTTTCCGAAAAAAATTAAGGTACCCCAATTTCTAAATTTCTATACGTTTCAAGGCCCCCGGAGTCCAAAAAAGTGGTTTTTGGGTATTGGTCTGTATGTGTGTGTGTGTGTGTGTGTGGGTGTATGAGTGTATGTGCGTCTGTGTACACGATATCTCATCTCCCAATTAACGGAATGACTTGAAATTTGGAACTCAAGGTCCTTCCCCTATAAGGATCCGACACGAACAATTTCGATCAAATTCAATTAAAGATGGCCGCTTAAATGGAGAAAATGTTGTCAAAAACAGGGTTTTTCGCGATTTTCTCAAAAACGGCTCCAACGATTTTGATCAAATTCATACCTGACATAGTCATTTATAAGCTCTATCAACTGCCACAAGTCTCATATCAGATTCTGTAATAATCTTCCAGGCTGTCCCCATAATGGCCGATTTCAATTCCAAATAATCTAGCGCTGCATGTGAGTCTATGCATCGTTCAACGACAAAACAGTACTTCGTTCAGAGCCACGTTCACTCACCCATCTCATCGTTCACTCACCGATCAGTGGCTTTGAACTCAACCAACGATTATGATTTCATCCGATGAGAGCTTATTTCACATAATAATAACAGCTGGCATCAAAAGTAAGAATGTCAAACATGATTGAAATTGAAACAGTGGCTATCATCGACATTATTATCTCCATCTGATCTCAAGTAACCAAATTATAGTAAGATTCACATCAATGTGTCAGCATAATTATGTAACATATGAATGGGGAGCATCAATGCTATAAATGGGGAATACTGACAGTCAACGAACTGTTATGCATATTCTCCAATATTTTTTCGAAAGCTACCTTCTATTTTCTCAATGTTCAACAATCAATTTTTGAGAATGATTGATTCATGGGAGAAGCGCCTTACTTCTATGGAAGATATTCTTACATTAGGAAAAGCAACAACAGCTATTTGGCCGTTTTAATGAATAACCCCTTTCTTTCGCCCAAGTTAAATTTTGGCCGAATTTCCTCATTCTTTGCAAACAGAGTCCACAACAGACACTTCTGTAATTTTAATAATACCCTCCATATATCATACTGAATAATTAAAATTTCATCGAAATTATCTAAGCAGTTTTCTCGATCTGTCGGATATACTATCAAAATTAGTCTTGATAGAATAGGATCAATCGATAGAAGCAACTCCCGTCATAAAAGTTTGTTTTATGAAAAATAAAAATTATCTTTACTCCCAGGAATAGCTCTGATTGAAGCAGCACTGCCCAATCGATTTATTTTCGATAAATGCATTTTAATAAGTTCTTCAACTTGGTACCAACCTAATGAAGACCTCTCAACTTGATGCCAACCTGACAAAATCCACAGAGACAAGGTGAGTCTCACAGAGACAAGGTGAGTCTCACAGAGACAAGGTGAGTCTCACAGAGACAAGGTCAGTCTCAGTGGAACAAGTAGTGTCAGTGGAACAAGAAGAGGGGTAGAGTCCCATTCGAACAAATTGAGTGTCACAGAGACAAGGTCAGTCCCACAGGAACAAGGTTGGTGTGGTGTGTTGCCTACACATAAAGATGAAGGCATTCCATTTGCTCTAATAAATTGGATGTCATCTGTTTTTTAATATATATATATACATATATATTATGGTGACATGAATAGAATAGAATGACTGCCTTTATTTTTCTTAGAGAGCGAAGTTAGGGTGCAGTCGACCCTCTCTTACACTCAACTCTCTATCAAGTATTATAACAATACGAAAAATAATACAAATAATATGATTAAAAACAAACAATAGTTAAGTTATCTACTTATTTGAAATAATAAAAAATTTTAAATTATTGAAAAGAAAGAGAAAAAAATGACATTGAAAATAATACATAACAATGCTGAATGATAGTATTTTCTGATACTTCATCACTTTAGTAAAAAAATAAGACACTACAGAATACAATACAGTAGTTTTTGTGTAGTTTGAGAAGTTGATATTGTGGTAATTATTCATATTGAATGAAAAAGACTAAGATATTGTCAAAGAACCACTGATTTATTGAAATTAGAAAGACCGGTTTCGGTTATTACACCATTGTCAATCTCTGATAAACTAACACTAAATACAAGAGCAGCAGAATTTATACTAGTAGGCGAGTACTGCTATTGGTCGAGGGCAAGAACGCCTGCCATTGGCCTAGCTGGACAATCTCCTCCCACTCAACGGTGTGACAAAATGGCGGCTTAAGCAACAGAATCGCCATGATAATAAAATTCACTTTCAGTACAAAATAAGAACCAACAAAACAAGTGTGAAAGATAATAAAACAAATATGTAAATGGAAAAACTATTGACTAATGTATGCTTACAATTTTATGATAAAACTAAATTCGTAGTGTTGAAATGAATCTGGTCATTTAAACTATACTGGGGATTTTCCTTAATTACTCTTGTTATTTCTGAAGCCTCTAGAATATTCAAAGATGTGCATTTGTTATTAACATGCAGAAACTCAACATTCTCCTTAACTGTTTAAGGATTACTGTAATTCGTCACCCAATCATTGTCCATCAAATCTAAATGCATTTGTGCTTATTCTAACAATTCTACTTCTTTCTAGAGTATTTCAGTTATTCCACTCAATTCAAGTAGTCTGTAGAAACTTTTCTTTTTTTCACTTTTCAGTGTAATTTTAATAAATTTCTCAGTGTATTTATGAATGCTCTCACACTATAAGATAAGAAATATAGACTTTCTTCCCTATTAGTTAATTTTATTGATTTGACAAATAGAGTTCATCTCAAAGCTTTCAGCATGAATGACTTCAGCATCAACGTTGAGTGCTCTTGATATTCTAGTGAGTAATCTGGTTCATGAGTGGTACTTTCTGTTTGAGCATCTCGTATTCACATCAAAGCCGTTGGTGGAATAAGAAATGGGCAACTGTATGATATAAAAAACTAGTGAGTAGGGTGAGTTTTTCCTCTCTTATAAATGCTTCTCTCTAGTTGTCTCCTCATTGGTTATCTCCTGACCACTAGTTCATTGATCCCATTTACAGTTCACGTACTTGTAATTCAGGGTTTCTAGAGTGATGCCATAATGAAATCTCCCATGATTTATTCATCATCCCGATGTTGTGTAACTGAGTAAGACTGGATGCATGACAATATAGAGGGAGTACTTGCACTTGAATATCAAGACTCTAATCTGATGAATTTTATATTGCAGTTTGAGACAATAGCCGGAGAGAGTAATTGCGAGTCGTAAAAAGAGAGCAGGGTTTTGAGTGAGTACGGGGTCGGGGTTTTATTATGAAGACTCTCAAGGAATGAGTGGTTAAAAGGGTGAGGGACAGTAAGGAGGTGGCGTGAGGGGGTTTGGAGCGGGAGGGAGGAAAATGGCAAGGAGCGTGCACTCTAATCGCTGTTTATCATGGCCAGTAGAAGCATGCATAATCCATACAGAGTGGGGTCGGCACATAACAGACACAGCACCGTGTGCATGGCTAATCACGGATTCGCACAGCAAGTGCCTTCTAAGCTCACACAACAAGCCAGCACAATTGAATAATTAAAATAATTACGTTGTATCAGACAAATTGCACCTGTGATTCATGTCTTCTATGAGCACACATTGTCTTGGTGTTGCGCATGAGTGAGTCAGAGCAGAGCAACCCATCATGCCGCGAATCCATTACTTAGCAGCAGAGACACTGTTCTGCAAATTGAGATTATTCATTCAAACTTTTTGAACAAAATATGATAATATACCTGCAATAATTAAATCACATAATATTAACAGAATGCATATTAGTCCTATGGAAATGTGCTCTGTTTTAATCATGATTGATAATTTCCAATTATATTTGTATCAATTCCAATAATACCCTTATTGGGAGGACTCGGAATATTGTTGATGCAAAGTGTTTAAACAGATTTCGAATTTCCTTTCAAATGGTGGAAAATGTTACCGTGAATAGAATCACTATCATCAATAATAATCGAATGAGATCCTCTCAGTACTATGAACCAGTGGATAGTAAAAAGTGAGCGAGTGATTCTGCGAAAAATAGGAATATCGCATTCCGAAATTCATAAGCTGACGTATAGCCAGCTGTGAAATATAAAAACAATCATTCCAGAGAATTGTGTTCTGTTTCTCTGTAATAGAAAGAGCAAGCGAAGCTCGTTGTCCCGATATTACATTACAATTAAACGAGCTCTGTTTAGATATTTTTATGTATCATATATAATATATGATATAAAAAAATATATATATAAACAGGATACACACGACACTGAAGAGATTATAGTCTTATACATATATATATAATATATATATATATATATATATATATATATATATATATTATATTATTTATATATATATATATGGGGGTTTATAATCTGGAAATCCCAATCAAGAAATATCCACTACTACTTTGGCCTATTTTTAGTGAATAAATTTAATTCGTTCCATATTTTTATATTTAAAAGGCTCATTGTATTTCTTAATTGCTCCCGAATAACTGAATCAATTAATAGGCCTAAGTTACACATGTGGTGGTGATAGGTGATGGAATATGCAGGAAATTGGGCAATATATATATATATATATTTATATATAGATATTATGATCAACTCACCAATATATATAGTCCTCATAAAACCGGTCGACACAATACGACAGCGACATATATGTGTATCTCTCCTTCACATATGAAGCACTTTCAGTCTTCTTCAATATACCGTGATTGACAGCTCGTCTTCTGTATTCCTCGCTCTAGAAGGCTGTGACTCAAAATCATTCTCAGTTGACACTTGTGTTCGCTTGTTTGGTTGACCATTTTCCTTGGTTTTGTTAGCATTTGAATTATTATTGTGTTGAATAAATTTACTGTTGAATTCCTCTCATTATCCTCAACTGACCTTCCTGTTGTTGATTTCTCCCTCTTTGATTATAATTAGTTTGCCTGTATTGTTTTCATTGCTGTAAGTCGATCCATAACCTAATCTAGAGTTAGAAACAGTGTGAATACGTCGAAGAGATCTTTCTAATTCCTTGAAATTCTGTGAATTTTCAGCGGCAATTATTAACTAAATTTGTACTTTTATTAGCTCTTGTACAGTTTGTATTTGGAGAATAAATTCAATGGCATTCAAGGATTTATTCTGGGGGTCTAACACTCCTAAGGTAGGTGTTATTTGGCTAAACCTACGCTGTTCTAGGTTATCAGAACTAGTAATATTCATTTTATCTACTCTTAGGTTCAATCTCTTAATAGACTCAGTTGTACCAGTCATATGTTCTTCTAATTCATCATTAGTTTCTTGCAATCTAACTGTACACTGTTCATTTTTCTGTGCAACAAGTTCTAATTTACCTATTAGGTTAGCCTGTTTATTTCCTAACCTCTCTAGAGTCGTTACAGTACCCTCTTGTTTCTTGTAAAATATCGACTTTTTGATTAATATTCGCCGCTAGAGCATCCACTTTCTCTACTACAATAGAATCAATGCTCTCAAATTTATTTTGAATTTGGGCCTGATGCTCTTTCCATTCTGTTGTGAGACTTGAATGAAATGATTTCCACTCTTTGGTCTGTTTTTGGACGAAAACTTCATGCTTATTTTCCAATTCCACACTCATATTTTTGAAACCTTCTTTTACTTCTTCTTCAAAACGTTTTCCTAACTCATCAGCTTGAGTTGAAATCTGAGTGATTGTTTGGTCTAATTTCTCATTTAATTCTACACTTACTTGAGAACCGACAGTATTTATTTGTTGTTTAGTTTCTATTGAAACAGTTTCAACCCTAGAAACAACTTGATTAATACCGGTTGTAAGTGCATCCATTCTCTTACTCATGGTCTGTATCAGATTGTACATAGCAGCCATATAGTAGTGGGAGAGTTATTCTCAACTTGAGGGAAGTTATTTTCATTTTTTTTTATTTGAAAAAAATTTCAGATTCAGAATCATCAGGTACTTTGACTACTTCTGGTTCAGCATCAGAATTAGGTTCTGAAAAATTATCAATATCTTGAATTCTATGTAAATCAAGTTTAGGACATTAGATTTAGATTTTCCGGACAAAAGTTTGAGGAAGATAAATGTCTATCTTGCATACTTGATTCATCCAGATCAACGACAGAAGGAGATTCTTGGTTTGTAGCCATTTCTAACAAATATCTTAACCTTTCAATTTCCTAAATCTTCAAACCTTATACCGCACAATATAAATTTATCAATTCTCTAAACATAAAATATAGTCTAGTCGTTTTTCTACCACAGAAATAATGTTTATTATCTACTTGCACAAGCATACAGTAATACAAGAGAACTTATGATAATTAAAGCTTTTTTCATGAGTATATGTCGTGCCTTTCATAATAATTTTACTCTTAAAAAGAGGGTGCTCAATAAATATTACAAAAATAAATGGTTTTCTTTACAATAAGTTATTCCTGCCATGTTGACTCAGTTCATTTACTGGTAACTTGAATCTATTACTTAATATAAATATTCTATTTTCTGTATGATTATATCTATTGTTTGCATTCTCTAACATTAATAAAGCTATGATTCATTATAATACAATTAATAATTTAAAGCTTCATTCAGACTTTGCCAATAAATTTAATAATTATAGCTCTTGGCTTTTATTTTATTCCATACATTATAATGAATTTTTGACTAGGTTATCTTATGTAATTTTGCATTAATCTATACATTTTGTTCTCAATTACAATTTTAAGATAGACATTAGGCTTTTAATTTTTATAATAGATTTAGGGTTCCTTGGTTCGGGCGCCACGTGTTGGGGTTTATAATCTTGGAATCCCAATTTAGAAATATCCACTACTACTTTGGCCTACTTTTAGTGAATAAATTCAAATTAGTTCCATATTTTTATATTTTAAGAGGCTCATTGTATTTCTTAATTGCTCCGAATAACTCAATCAATTAATAGGCCTAAGTCACACATGTGGTGGTGATAGGTTATGGATATGCAGGAAAATTTGGCAATATATATATTATTGATCAACTCACCAATATATATAGTCCTTATAAAACCGGTCGACACGATATGACAGCGACATATATGTGTTATCTCTCCTTCACATATGAAGCACGTTCAGTTCTCAGCACATCATCATACGGCATGATCTGACCAACGATAAGATTTTCTTCACCGCACTTCCGAGATGTGACGTCACACTCAATTGCCAAATTAAGGAAGGACATAGGATAGGTGCTGAATGGAATTTGATATTTTATTTTATTTCAAATTACTTTAATTTTTTAATAATTTGAAAAATATTATCATCTGTAGAATATTTGTTTTTGGCTGATCAATCTATCAGCTGTATGGAAGAAGCGTTCTCTGTTATCGGAAATAGGAGATAATGAACTCAGAGATTGGCACCCACTTTCAAAATTCTTTCGATTTAGGCTGTTTCTATTTCTATTGGGAAATATGCCATGACAATATAGATAAGTCTTATATATAATAAGACTATAAATCTATCCGTGTCGTGTGTATCTGTTTATTTGTGTGATGAATCTTTTGAATAAATCTCATGAAAGGAGAGAATCAACTAGAAAAATTATAATTACCCTTATAAAATCAAAGGTTTGTCAAACGAACAGTTAGCACCCAAGCGATAAGGCTTCCTTATCAACAGCTGAGTATAAGATAAGAGTACCATTTCGTACTACACATTTTTTCAAAGAATTATTTAATAAAATTATAATTATTTGCAATAAAGTACAAATCATTTAAGAATTGCTCATTGAAATTTTAGAAGTTACACTTTTGTTTACAATTGATCAGATGTTTTGTAGTGGCTCAGACACAGCTGACTGACTCAATATATTATAAATGTCATGCCAAGTTTTCATGCAAGCTACAATATTATTTCTAAAATCAAGAACTATTGAAAAAGGATAAAGAATTTCAAATAGAAAAATGAAATGTATGTATTATTGTTAAAATTATTCATTACTCACGAAATTACATTATAATGCCAAATGTTGTTATAATGAACTAGGTCATAGCATGAATATTGTATCACTGATAAAAGCAGCAAAAATTAATTATAACTGTTTCGAATATAATAAGAATTGTATAGAAATAATAAATTATGAATGATTGATTCAACTGAGTCACATGGTGAATGAATCTCTTTGGCAAGTCTAAGCCAATCATATGTCATAGAAATGGCACCAAAAGGGATGATTGTTTGAAAGCATCATATGTTAATCTGTTATCAGACAGCAAACTTGCCTTATCGTATAAGCTAGTGATTGTGCACTGTATAGAGGAACTGTATCTAGAGAATTAAGCAATTTAAAAAATTATACAAATAAAATTATTATTGTAATCAAAGGGATTATATTTTACTGCTTGCCACTGAAGTCATGCCTACGTCATAATCATTCTACCGATGGCAAATTTTCATGCAAATTAATTACACAGAGATTCTCAGAAAAGGTTCTAGCCAAAGGCTTAGAAGATGGCAAGATACTTCCCTTTTGAAACCCTCACCGCTAAGACCTTGTAAAAAGTTACCAAAGAGCTATTAGTGAAATTTTGTTCGATTTTTGTATTTTTCATCTGTGAGCCAATATCTTAGGATAATCTATCTATCATTTCATGGATTTATTTCATCAATCGATAATTCTAGAAATTCAAATTAAATTGTTCCCTGATTCAATTGGTGAAGGAAATATTTAATTAAAATTCCACACATGCTAAAACCGAAGCCTGGACCAGCTGCTAATGAAACAGAATTTGATCTAAAGGAATCACGACCGCCAAGAGGATTCATGAGAGTTTTATATTTTGGGGCCTCAATCTAAGCTTTGAGAGAAAATACAGTGCAAAAAAAAATATAGAATTTTCTTCGTTAAAGTAATGGCCACACCAACAAGCGCTTATAATTATTAAGATCCTAGATTTTATCTGATATAGAATTTATAAGAACTTGTAGTTGATTAACTATCCTCCACTGCCAGAACCACTACCCGAGTAATTTTTTTCAATATTTTATAATTTGTTCTCACTATTTTTTCAAAAGCTGTTAAGATTATCAATTATAAAATTCTGTTGGATCATGCATGGTGTCATGCGAGTACAAGAAAATTTCTAATTATTTTTGTTAATGTTAAACTATTTTCAATCTGTAATCCAAGCTCTGAATCTGCACTATCAAATCATATATTTTATTATTTATATTTCCATTTCGTCAATTCGTCTTCTGAGATCCATCATTTCTTAAGCCTGTCAATTATTGTGTCTGATACGATCTATATTATCAAGAACCGATCAAGTATGATCATTGAAATAATTGATTCAACCTGGATATTGAAAAAGATCTAAGTGGATGTAGTGTGTGGGGTCAGATCAAGATTACCTATTCTCTGTCCTTACCTGCTCATATATTAGCTTTTATCTGTTACCAACTTTCGCTTGAGAGCGAATTTTTCGACTGTATGGCAGATGCAGCTGGAGATCATATAATTTCCTACAATAGAGCATAAAGCTCGAGAAGACAAAAAACAAGTACTTAGACCACACGTCATCATTTCTTAATAATTTTTGTTCCAAGTACATACAGGAATCAAAAGTGAAGCACTGCTTATCAATATTTATAGTAATTTTAAAGTACGTATGTTCCGCCTAAGTGTTGGAGCTCCTAATCCGGTTTGAACGGATGGCTTGATCATTGCCAATGACAACTTCATCAAAAACTACGTCTCTTCATTTTATTGTTTTGAATCTCAAGTTGTAGAGAATCATAGCATTTATTCCAATCTGATCCATCATCCCATACCACATTCGTAGTGACAATACAAGTAAATCTTTGTAATAAAAGTGTTTGATGAAAGTCCTACGTAAAAGACACTCGGGGTGTTAGACACCCTAAACTAAGAACAAGATGATCGGGTGACCTTGTAGAATGCTATTACTGTCTGGAAGTGGTGGAGAGTAGTTGACAATACTACAAACCGAATTTAGACTGAGCATAAATTCCATCTGTTTGATATTGTCAACAGCAGAACAGAGAAAAAAATCCCTGGGGTGTGAAACACCCCAGTGTGTCTCTTTAGGGTTGAAAATATTTAAATGACTTTTGCTTTACTACAGCATCACAAAGTCTTATGAGAAAATTAATAATTCAATTTAACTTTAAGTTATTGAAAGGTACAGTAAGATATTGCGCTCTACAATTTTTGGTGACATCTCATGGTAGTGGTTGGCAGGCAAGTGGGGAAGTTCTCCTTTCTAATCACAATTTTCACTTCCGATTTGCAAATTTACATAAAATTTAAATAATCTGTTCCTCCGCCATTCAAGGCTCAAATAGTTCATACCAAACTATTGAATTATTACTTATATTGAACCTCTGATAGTTTATCTGCCTTCGGGCCCTATCCAAAACATAAACTGAACAACAATAATTCATAAATTCTTATTAATTATAGAAATATATACAATATATTTGAAATGGCTCACTATTACTGCCTATCAATTGCTACCATTTGATTGGTGCATGCAAATTATTGTAGTATACATGCGCCTAGAACCTCCTACTTCCTTGATACATCAAATTATTTTTGTCTGAGTTTTTTAATACGTTTTTTACATGCAAAGTAATTTTCTAAAGATTATAGGTTGTTTCTCACATTACAAAAATTAACCATGTGGATTTTTTGGTTCCTCAAGTTGCATACTATTTAGTTACAATAAATTTCTGCAAGGTGTTTGGCTAGATTCTACATTATGCGACTCAGTCGATCATGAGGTCGCCGATCAATAGATATTTTATGCCTAACCTCAAATTTCCATATTTTATAATATTATATAAGTAGCAAAATTATTTTCATTTTTATCCGGCAGTTATAAATTTAGCCATGATGTCTGATATTATCTAATCTTCAAACATTATCATCTTTGGCAATATTAGCCTTATATTCCACTTAGACCTATAAATTTCTTCAAGTAGGAATTTTTATTTATCCATCCAAATTTCAATTCGTTACACACGCCCCTGAATTTGAATTCGAAATATTTTGAGAATCAATAATGTTTTTAATACAAATTCATTCCTCAACACATCGACATAATCCATAATTTATCCACCAAAAACACTCTCAAAAATTACCTTATCTGCTTACACCTCCCTTAGATCTCCATCAAATACAATAATAAATGCTCCTTATCAATACAAAAATAACACAAATATAACATCTTAGACACATTTCTTCCTTTATAACCTAGTACAGTACTTTTCAAATTTGCCGCTCGCAATGTTGCCAACCTATCTTCATATAATACATTCGATTCTCATATAATAAATTTCTTTCAAACAATAATTTTGATGTACACATTTTCTGGGGCTTATACTTCATTATAATTCCTAGGTCTTAATATCAATAATTTTTTATATACCAGGTACAATTCTTCTCTTTTGCTACATTTGGTTTTGGCTTTGACGGAAACTAGTTTCAATTGAGGTTTTTTCAGTAACAACATGGCATAAAACAATAGTAATGAAATCTTCATAATTATATGTTTAACAAGCACTACATATTTTCAATCTAGATGGCTTTGCCCAGCTGGCTACTGGTCTAAATTTCCGTCTCTGACATCATAATTCTCTGGCTTTTCTGTTCTACAGTACAAACTAACCTATTCATCACATTTTCCACATCAAAGGTAATTTATTTTCCACTATCCCTGCTTGTGTCCTTTTTTATATGATGTAGATTACTAAAATACATACTTAAAAAATTGTTCTTTGACTGTTTCAGGCTTCTAACAGCTGGGAGGGATAAAAACGTTGGATTTGTTGCCATGCGGTCTATGCCAGGATTAAATTTATTACGATAGGTCAGTAATTGGTTTGATAGTGACGTTTTCCTTTGACTTGACTTTGACTATTTTGAAAAAATACATGTAAGCACAAATATGTATTTCTTTCCGTATTGTGCCATGGGTACATATATATCCGCTGATATCAATTCCAATGGTGCACTAGGGAGAATGGGATTCATTTCGCCTCTGATGTAGTATCGCGGGTATTTGGCTTTCTATCATATATCGCAAGATTTTATTATTTTGGCCACTTTTTTATGCATGTTTTTGAAATAACAGCTTTCTTTTAGTAGGTGGAGGGTCTTCGTAGTTCCAAAATGTCTGATACGCTCGTGGGCCTCTTTTATCAAATCTGTTTCCATGTTAGCAGAAATTATTATGCGCCAGTCGTAAGTATTTTTAGCCAGTCAGTGGAACATAAATCCTTTGTAGTGGGTGTACTGTTGCAGGTAATTGGGTGGTTCAGTAGCTCCTCCCTCCATCAGTTCACGGATCTGGGATAGTTTTGGGTCTTTGTACAGTAGCCTCTCTCTTAACCGGACACCTTTTAACCGGACATCGGTTAACCGGACTACACTCCACGGAAGTGACATCTCTTTAACCGGAAAATAATCATCAGCACATCGTTCAACCGGACTGTACAGTACTTCTGCACCTGCCACGAATCATAATGGCTGTTTGGTTTTAAATATTTCAAATGTAAAAAGGCTTAGCAACTAACTATTTTCTTGTGTTTGTGTTCACAGATATCATAATAAAGCGTCTAGTTTTATTATTTTTACGTAAAAGTCATTATTGGCTTATAAACTACAAATATGCGTACCAATTTAACGACTTTTAGGGAACGTCGGTTAAACCGGAAAAAACGTTATCCGGACTGGCCTCAGTCCCGATGAGTCCGGATAAGAGAGAGGCTACTGTATTGGGTGATGCGGATTTTTTCAGGGTCAGTAGGGCAGTGTGAATTCGTGGTTGGATATTGGGGGGATATGGTATGCTTTCTCCATTCTTTACGGCGAAACATTTCAGGTTAGTATCTTGAGAATATGTAGCATCTATTTCTCTGGATAAAAAGTCGGCGGTCTGATTTTTCTTTCCTGGCAGTATCTGGTTCTCAGTTGTTAGATTTAGTACCTCCATATGCTCCATAGCATTCTCAATTTCGTGGATATCCCACATCCTCGGCGCGCTTCCATGTGGTGAGCGAAGTGTATCTCTGTAATTCCTTCAGTGCGCTTTTTCAAATCAAGTGGTACTATAACTTTGTGTGATTCGGATTTGGTAAAGGCATGAAATTTCAATGTTTGGAAATTTAAACAGGCTGGAAATGTTGGAGAAAATTTTCACCTATTATTAGGTGCGGACCGGATACAGGTAATACAAGAAATGTATAAGCGAATCGTTGTTGTTGAAGGTTTATTTCCAGTAAACATTGGGTAGTATATGTATTTGCCGTCCTGGACTGATACCTGATACATATACATTGGTTAGCGGTAGAGTAGCTGATTTGGTTTTTTCTTTTAGACGTTGAAATATATCCATTTGTATAAGGCTACATTGTGAACCACTATCTACTAATGCTTGAACCTTCATTCCATATATTTCGGTATCAATATACCCTTGCATTTGGATATCAGGTAGCCTGCATTCTTTTTCAGTTTCTTCTAATAAAATTTCCGGTTAATCATTTCTGAAGGTGGTGTATGATGCTGAAATATCTTTCTTTTCTTTGCTTGCTTCATTGGAGCTTGCATGTGTTATATCGGGGGTATCATATAGTCATGGTTTTTTAGCTGTAGTCTTCTGTGTGTCTGGTGGTGGATTGTTGGGTGTTGGGTTCTGTGTTCTTTGTTGGTTTAATCCTGTTGCATGCGCAAATGTATAATTTGTACTTACTTTATGAGGTGGTGGTTTGTAATTTCTGTTATAATTATTCTGAGTGTAACCATTATTTGTGTTTAATCGATCACGGCCATCATAATAATTCCTGCAATTATTTTGCTGTGAATAATGATTTGTTGTGCGCTTTTGAAAATTTCTACTGTTCCAATTATTATTTTGTTTGTGCTCATAGCAGCGTTCAAATTGAGGAGCAGATCGAGAGCGATCATATGATACCGGTTCATAGGTTTGGCTGGTATACTGATTACTTTTTGAATTATGTTGATTCTGATCCACACTCCTATCTCTTGCAGTCATTAACCATATCAATAATAAAGTAAAGAGTTGGCTTATACACGTACAGGATAGGAAAATTATGTTTGATGCATCATCATGTCTGAAATTTTGCATATAGGCTGGATTGTTGATTAACCAAGGATTTTTATAGGCCTATTTTCAATTCTTCAAAATTTCATTACATCAAGTCTTCAGATTATCAAGTTTGAGAATAGATCCTTGCGGAGCACGGGTTCCTGCTAGTTTATCCATAATAGTGTCAATGCTTCCATTAACGGTATAGATTTCTTTCCAATCTTCATTCTCTATGCGTTCCAATAGTTGGTTCTGGTTAATGTGTTTATCAATACGTTTCTATTATCCTTATTGATAGGTAGCTTCACCAAGTTCAGTACAACCGCGTAGTGGTCAGTTATGGTTGTCCCAAATATAGCTCCTTTCATGGACATAGAATGGTTGATTTAATTTTTATAAGAAATGTGGTCAATGCAAGAATTTGTTGTGGTTGTTACTCTGGTATCACCAGTCATGTAAGACTTATAGCCATTACTATTGAAAATATGCAGATAATCTTGAACAGGAACACTAGTTAAATGTGTATTTATATTCATGTCTCCCGCCACACATACATTTATTCCTTTAGGAATTTTACTGATTTCATCACTCAGACTATTAAGAAAATTATCAATATTTTGATTACTTGGTGATCTATAAACCCAAATCACCTTCACAATAAAATCATCAATTGTTAAGTCAGCACTAACTATATTGGCATCTGTAATATTGAGTGAAACTTCATTGAATCTCATACAATCTTCTATGTACATGCATAATCCATCATATTTATTCTGTTTAGTGTACTTATTTATTGCCGTATATCAAGGAATGTTGAAAATGAACAGCATATCTGCAGTCAAGCAGGTCTCCGTCAATATTACAATGTAAATATCAGATTTCAATCCATTGAGGCAGCAAATAAACTGATCGAAATTAGCATTCAAACTACGTATATTTATAGATATAATATTGAAACACTCAGCATCTTTATTTCTGTCCTCGTGAAAGTGATAGTTCAAATAATATTTGAATACATCTGATCCATTTTCTGTTTCTAAAATATTCAGAACTTCTTCAGTGTCACTCATAACTTATATCATCAGGTCAACTTCTCTTTTCCTTGTTCCATTCAACAATCCCCTCACTATCTATAAATTTTAGTTTCTTAATTAGTTTGTCCACAGCATCATTTACTAGACTGGTTGTTAAATACCTGAAAGTTTCAGTGTGTCTAGACAAAGCAACAATCGCATGGGGCATGCTGTTATAGATTTCATTCTCCTTGTACTTAATTCTGATTAGAATGACATTTTTATGAGTTAGTCCTTGTGCTTCATGGATTGTGTGAAGTGCAACATCCTCTCTCCACTTTATAGTATCACCCACCATATGTTTTTACTTTCCTTGCCCTATTACCATAGGTAAGGAGAGTATTGCTTTCCGAAAAAAATTGAGGTACCCCAATTTATAAATTTTTATACGTTCCAAGGTCCCTGAGTCCAAAAAAGTTTTTCTTGTGTGTGTGTGTGTGTGTGTGTTTGTAAGAGGGGTCATACGGGGAGAATTACGCTCAAGCACAACACGAAACCGCCCATCCGCTGAGGACGTAAATTATTTAATGGAGCAGGGCGACTTGTGGCGATGCAAGCCGTGTTCCCAGCAACGTCGAAAGAGTATGGCGCTAGAATCCAAGGGAACTGTAACATTTGATGACGTTATCAAACTTATTGAAGAGCTTAGGGAGGACTTTAAGCGTGTGGAAACTAGTCTCGGCGCTTCAATAGAATTCTGTCACAATGAAGTTGCAGAAGCTAGGAAGACGGTCGAGGAGCAGAAAGGTGAAATTTCCAAGTTGGTGAAAACGGTGGATGAACTGAGAAGTGAAAATAATGGGCTTCAAAGGAAGATAGCTGATCTTGAGCTGAGGGTTGAGGATTGTGAGCAGTACTCGCGTCGTAACACAGTAGAAATACATGGAGTACCGATGCAGAAAGGAGAAAATGTTGTTGCAATCGTCAAAAATGTGGGTCGTTCGCTAGGGTATCCAATAGAGGACACGATGATAGATGCATGCCATCGCCTGCGTTCCAGGGTGGGGTCTGACAAGCATCCTGGTATCATTGTAAAAATGGTACGGAGCTGGATTCAGAAGAGCTACTCCAGAAGCGCCGCGTGAAGCGCAACTTCAACACGCATGACATGGGTCTGACCTCAGGACCCGCGGTGCCGATCTACATTAATGAGAGCCTGTCACCTGCTCGGCGTAGCCTCTACAATGCGGCCCGACAAGTGAAAAAAGATAAGAACTTTGAGTATCTATGGGTCAGAAGTGGTAAAATTTTTCTAAGGAAGAAACAGGGATCAAATGTGATAACTGTTAGGAAAATTGAAGACCTGAAAGATTTGTAAGTCCTTTTGTTACTTTTATGTTATTCTATTATTTTTTGCATTGTTTTAAATTGATAAGCTATATTTTTATTTTTATTTTTTATACTCTTGTTTTCGTTACTCTTACTTTTATTGTCACGGTGAGACCGAAGTACCCATTACTTGTAGGTATTTTTTATTAGTTTCATTATTCAAAGACATATATAGATATTATAAGAAAAGCTTATTTCTTTCACATTATTCAATCTCTTTATTGTTTTACATTTCTTTTAATCTCTCTATTACTAAATTGGAAATAATATCATTCTCTGTCTTCATTGCTAGAAGGCAAGCTCACAGAATGAGTATAAAAACAAAGTTCTTAGTATCAGTTAATTCTACAGTAATAATAAATTTGTCACATTCTTTCAATGTCTGACTCTAATCATGTTCTAGTTTTTATAAATCAGAATATCCGTAGCCTAAGGCAGAATTTTGATTTGTTTTTAGTTGAATTAAATAACTTTGAAATGTCTCCGGACTTTATAATACTAACTGAAGTATGGATATCTACCGATGAGATAAACTTGTTTCGAATTGATAGTTACAATGCTTATGGTTGTTGTAATGATAACTATCGAGCCGGAGGGGTAATAGTTTACGCCAAATCACAATACAGATGTAGCATTTTAGGTAGCTCAGATAGGCGGTCAGCCGACTGTTTGCAGCTTAATTGTTGTGATGATAACATTGAATTCATTGTTTTGGCAGTTTACCGTTTACATACAGGAATAATTACAGGCAGTTTACGATACAGGAATTTCTCGATGATATCGATTGCATGATAGCTTCTCTAAAAGGAAAGAATATTATTTTCACCGGAGATATAAATTGCAATTTACTGCTTGATGATAGAGTAGCTGATTCTTATCTTAGCCAGATGGCTAGCCACGGATTAGACTGCCTTATAAATGAGCCTACAAGAATAGTTGGTGATAGTCAGAGTTGTTTAGATCATTGTTTCATCCGATTCAACCAAATAAAACAATTAGTTGATTACAATGCTATAGTACTGCACCTTGGAATTACTGACCATTCAATGGTACGTCTAGAGCTAGATATAAGAAAACGTTATCACGTTAAAGATGCCACGGAAAGAAGCAGCCTTGTGATTGATTTCGATCAACTGAAAGTAGAGTTACAAAGTTTGCAATGGGAGAGCGTCTTAGATAAGAACTCCGTCTCAGCTGCTTTCGATTCGTTCACCAAGCTATTATCAGACTCAATAGATAAGTGTAAATGCAGTAGACCCCGAAAAAGTGTTTTTATCAATAATAAATTAACTCCATGGATTTCTGACTATTTATTTAAAGGAATCAATAGAAGGAAAAAACTGTACAAACTTACGATTTCAAGACCACATGATTTAAATTTGAAAGAATATTACAGAACATTCAGAAATAAATTAAAATCCGATCTGAGAAAAGCAAAAAGCAGTACTACTTGAAAAAATTTGATAATTGCTCAGGTAATTTAAAAACTCAATGGAGAATAGTAAACAGCTTGATAGGAGATCGGGAATCAAAGCATGATGTTATAAGTTTAGAAATCAATTCAGAGACAATCACTGATAAAAAACGTATTGCTACAGAGTTTAATTCATTTTTCATTAAAATACCGCAACAGTTAAGACATTCAATTATTAATGTAGAGAATAATGCAGTATTTAATTCCCATTTCAAGTATAAAAATATTTTGCATTCCTTGTTTTTCATTCCCACTAATGAAACTGAAATTCTCAAGATAATAGCCGGTTTGAAAAACAATAAAGCTCCCGGGTTTGACAATATAAGCAGTTACATTGTTAAGAGAATTTCCATTCAGATTGCTGGTGTTTTGAGTAGGCTTTTTAATTGGAGCATGATGAGTGGTGAATTCCCTGACTGCTTGAAGGTTGCTATTGTAATCCCACTTTTCAAACAGGGCAGCAGAGAGAAACCAAATTGTTACCGTCCAATATCTCTATTGTCAGTTTTCACCAAGATTTTTGAAAAGATTATAAAAATTAGATTGATAGGTTTTTTCCAAAAAATAGATTATTTTAGTAAAAATCAATTTGGTTTCAGAGAGGGCCTGAGTACCGAAGATGCTTTAGTTTCATTTTTTGAGGATATCCATGAGAGTATGAATGAGGGTAAAAAATGTTCAGCATTATATCTAGATATCACTAAAGCCTTTGATACAGTGGATCATTCAATTTTATTAAATAAGTTATATGCAGCTGGGGTACGAGGCTTACCATACAAGTGGTTTCATAGCTATCTTCGAAACAGAAAGCAGTGTGTGATGGTAGGGGATGCTACAGTAGTTTCAAGAATATAGATTATGGTGTGCCCCAAGGTTCAGTCCTGGGACCTATTCTATTTCTTGTTTATATAAATGATTTATGTGATGCAAAATTGAATGAAAGGTTGACTGCTTTTACAGATGATACTGCACTCACATATTCAGATGTAGCATGCAATACAATATACACAAGAATGAGCGCTGATTCAAGAGTCTTGAATTATTGGTTCAGCAAAATTTCATGGTTTTAAGTGAAAAAACTAAGTACATGATCTTTAACTTGAGGGGAGATTTATTTTTTGATACAGATCTGTGTTATCATAGCTATTCCTGCTCTGTTGTTAATAACTGTAACTGTCTAACAATTAACATTGTGAATACTTTAAATACTTAGGTTTAGTTATCGACTCTTTATTGTCTTGGAAAAATCATGTGGCGGAATTGAAAAAGGAGTTTTGTAGAGGAATAATGAGCTTTTTCATGCTACGTGATTTGTGTCCTACACGTGTATTATTGAATGCTTACCATGCACTTATTAACTCTCGTATGAGCTATGGTATTGTTTTGTGGGGTGGAACCTATGTCACAACACTGAATCCCATAATTGTTTTTCAAAAATCATTTATACGTATAATTACCAGATCACTCAGAACTGATCATTCTTGGCCACTGTTTTTTCAGCTTAAGATACTTCCAATCAGAAATCTCTATGTTTTCAAAGTACTAAAGCTATTCTTTCTAAGAAGCCTCAATGCAAATCTTACTCGGTATATCAGATATGACTTCAGACGGGTTTTAGTTCAAGTTCCCCAATCTAATTTAACAATTTTTCAACATTCATTTTCTTTCAATGCACCTAGAATGTTTAATTTAATTTCAAGAAAATTTAATACCTCAGTCCCATTCAATATATTTCTTAAAAGTTTTAAGTTCTATCTGTTCACATTGAATGACTGTGAATCTTTTTTGAGGATTGTACATTAGTATAAATATTAGGAAGTATAATCTTATTCTTGAGTCAGTGGTTTTTTCCCTGTCTTTCTGTTTTCATAATTTAATTCGCTGTCCACTAAAAACATTTTTGAATAATTTTATTTATTTACTATATTATTTTTTCCATTTAACTTAATTTTTTCCATGAAAATCAATGGAAATTCATTCAATAACATTACAATTAATATAATAGATTATGAAGACCTGTATAATATGCATTATGAAGACCGTAACACTGGTAAATTTATAATTAATTATTTTCACATAAATAAAGTTTATTTCATGTGTAGAGCGTAGCGGTCCTACTACTCTAGTCTTTAAATTTATTTTATTTTAAGAGAAGTGCACTCCAATAGGGCTTATGCCTAGGTGTGCTCATATTTATTTCGCTTTATGTTTTTGTCATCTGAAGCAAAACATATAATTTTCATTAGTATTTTTTTGTATTGTTAGATGGTACAATGTTTTGTAATAATATTATGTTGTGCGGAATAAATTATTTTTTTCAGCATCAGCTCTCAAGCATGTAGCTTCTGGAAAAGCACCAGGATTTGATAGTGTAAACCCAGAATTTCTAGTTAAATGTGGAAAATATGCAAAGGTATGGCTGGCTAAATTCTTCACTGATGTTATGCAAACTGGCAATGTACCCAAAGAGTTGAGGCAGTCAAAGATTATAGCAATTTTGAAATCATACCTGTTGAGCAGGCTGGGTTCAGACCAAACAGGAGCTGTGTTGATCAAGTTCTATCACTTACAACATGCATTGAAGCTGGTTTCCAGAAGAAATTGAAAACATCTGCTGCCTTTATCGATCTATCAGCAGCTTATGACACTGTTTGGAGAGAAGGTATGATCTATAAGCTCCTAAAAGTGATCAAGTGTAAAATAACAGCTCGTCTTGTGAATAATATGCTGAGTGATAGAACTTTCAAAGTCATCATTGGATCTGATATAAGCTCACAAAGAAAACTTAAAAATGGTCTGCCTCAGGGCTCAGTTCTTGCCCCTCTCTTGTTCAGTCTGTATATTGCTGACATGCCAGAAACTTGTCCAGAAAACATGGCTATGCTGATGACTGGGTATTATCAACACAGTGTAAGTCATTTGAAGAGTCAGAGAAAATTCTTACAGATGACTTGAGAGAGATGGGTAGGTACTTTCGAAGATGGCGTCTCCAACCAAATGCCAGTAAAACAGAAGTTGCATGCTTCCACCTGAACAATAGAGAAGCTAACAGAGAGCTAAGAATTCAATTCGAGAATAGAAGCCTTAAACACAATAAGGCTCCAAAATATTTGGGCGTGATACTTGATAGGACACTTTCATTCAAAGAGCACCTAACAAAGACAGCAGAAAAACTAAAAACCCGAAACAATATTATGCAAAAACTTTGCGGAACATCATGGGGAGCTTCAGCATCTACATTACGCTCTACAGCCCTAAGCCTTGTCTTTTCAGCTGCTGAGTACTGTGCTCCAGTCTGGATGAATAGCTCTCATGTTCATAGGGTTGATGTTCAGCTAAATAACTCAATGAGAATGATAGGTGGTGTTCTGAAATCTACCCCTGTGGAATGGCTCCGGTGCTGAGTCACATCCCACCCCCAAATCTTCGACGCATGAATGCCTCACTAGAGAGTACAAGAAGATACAGGAAAATCGAAGCCTGCCAATACATGAGGATATACAAGATGCCAATCAGAGCCGTCTGCAATCTCGTAAGCCACCGGTTAGGACGGCAATTACAGCCTTAGATTCAGGTTTCCGTTTAACTGAGGCCTGGCAACAAGCGTGGTCAGCAAAGCAGAACATTGACATCCCATTTGTAGCCAAAAGGCCACCAGGCTTCGATTTGCCTCGTAAAACATGGTCGGCATTGAATAGGGTACGAACTCAGCAGTCCAGACTGTGAGACACATAGTGGAGGAGTGTCCCAGATCAGCATACACGGGTGCACATGAAGATTTCCTGGTGGCTAAACCAGCATCAATAGCCTACTTAAATACCCTGGAAGCATGCCTCTAATTTCCAGGTCAAAAGTGACTAAGATATTTTCATTCGTTTTATATATGAATTTTCTATTGTTTTCTTTTTTTTTCGAATTTTGTGATCATAAATGTGTTGTGTATACTGCCATACGCTAAGTAAATAAATAAATTATTTTTTGAATTGAAATTGAAACGGGGAGCGGTTACAAGCACTGGTGTGTGTGTGTGTGTGTGTGTGTGTGTGTGTGTGTGTGTGTGTGTGTGTGTGTGTGTGTGTGTGTGTGTGTGTGCGACTGTGTACACGATATCTCATCTTCCAATCAACGGAATGACTTGAAATTCGGAACTCAAGGTCCTTACAATATAAGGATCCGACACCAACTTCGATCAAATGCAATTCAAGATGGCGGCTGAAATGGAGAAAATTTTGTCAAAACAGGGTTTTTCGCGATTTTCTCGGAAATGGCTTCAACGATTTTGATTGATTAAATTTATACCTAGAATAGTCATTGATGAGCTCTATCAACTGCCACCAATCTCATATCTGTGAAAATTTCAGGAGCTCCGCCCCGCCCCATCTTTGCTAAGTTTGATTTCAGATTCCCAATTATCAGGCAACAGATACAATTCGAACAAAAAATTTCGAGTGTAAAAGATTGAGCATGAAAATCTCTGCAATTAATGTTATGTAACATTTCCACCTAAAATTGAAAATAAGCTCGAAATTCGAGAAAATGTGATTATTCAATTGCAAAGTGTTGGCAACTGTTGATTCTTCACAATGAAGAGATAGCAAACCTCGTATGTCTCCAGCGTTATTGTCCTGTCACCAGCTGGCTCGGATCTTTGTTCATAAGTAAACTTGAGATGCGCGTGAACACTAGCGTCAGGTGATCAATTTTCATAACGGCGAGAAAAGATGTGTGAGTGCGCCACACCAGATTTTTCCTCTTGGGTAAATGTTAATATCAAAGTGTCGGGTTGTATCAGATGGTATTCCCCATTTCTGTAAGTAGGCAGAATTGAGATAGCTCTTTTATTAAGCGTCGTAATATTTTCATAGACAGTGGAAAGGACAAAATGAACATCGATAGGACATCCACGAGTTACCGTTTGTAAAAGGTTCGCAGAATTCTGAAATTTTATGCCATCTTGTGGCATAATTACTTCTCTTAATATAGGGTATTTGGTTGGCGTCACCAACTACAATTATTTCTGACTAGCCATCAGGCTCGCTTCGCTCGCCATATCCGTCTAGCCAGGGGGCTCCGCCCCCTGGACCCCCGACTGGATCGTCCAAGAATGAGATCAGCAGGCTCGCTTCGCTCGCCTGCATTTTTTCATTTTTATCATATTATAATAGGACAATCCAGTCGGGGGTCCAGACTAAACGTCTGGCTAAACAGATATGGCATGCGAAGCGAGCCTGACGGCTAGTAATATAATATTCCCAGGATTGAAGTAGCAGTGCCCAATCAATTTTTCCGCGATAAATTCATTTAAATCTTCAACTTGGTGCCAACCTAACAAAATCAACTCAACTTAATGCCAACCTGACAAAATTATTGATTTAGTTGCCAGTTAACAACTGTTTCGAAGAGGTACTCTATCTAGATTATAGTTCTATAGTAACATATGATATGGAAATTTCAATTCTAATCAAGAAATTGGGAGAAGAAGAATATACATGCTAAAAGACGAACTTTAAACCCTTAAAAACAACCCTTAGAGTTGAAATATTGCCAAAAGATTTCTTAGTGCGCCTCTAAAGGGCCAACTGAACATACCTACCAAATTTGAACATTTTTGGTCTGGTAGATTTTTAGTTATGCCAGTGAGTGAGTGAGTGAGTGAGTGAGTGAGTGCCATTTCGCTTATATATATATATATATATAGATGCCTTACTCAATTTAGCAATAAAACCGATGTAATCAGCATGCATAAGTAGAGCTTCATCAATAAAAACTCTATATCATATGTTTTATTCTGATTATGATTTATTATTATATATGAGCCTACTGTCCTGTAATCAAGCTGAAGACGATTACATTGTTTTCGACCATAGGCCTACCTTTGAATGACAGTTTGACGGATTGCTTTAATACCTGCCTGTGTTTGAGTGAGTACTAGATACTTGCCAGGCTCATAATGCCAGACTATAAATAGTAAGACTTACCACAGCCAGGAACACCGTCATACCATTTTAAATGAAATCAATTTCAATGAAATCATCAACTATTTCTCTTGTTGAATAAAAAATGAGACAATCCTCGCATGAATTAAGAATGTTCTAAAATAGCAATTGGAATATCCTATGTCAATATTTAGATAAATTATTTTTTAACTATTGCTTCTGTTATGACGTGAGAAGATATTTTTAAAGATACCATCTTATTGAAATTCAAAGTCAAAGATAATAATCATTCATCTCATCGGAAAATGTATCAGGACTTAAGATTGACATATAAAAAATGGGAATGAACAACAAAAGAAATATTAATAAGATAAAGAAAGGAAAAAATATGTTGTCGAATTCCACTATAACCGTTATAGTGGAATTCGACAACATATTTTTTCCTTTCTTTATCTCAATATGGAGAAGTTCCACAATATCTCTGATAAAAGTGTTAAAAATATTAATAAACTTGATAATGCTGGAAAATTTTTCACAGCTACGGTAAGAACTAACCTGAAATCAAAATCATGACTCTGCTTCGCAACTGTTACTACATCTTCCTATTGTATGACATTTTCAATTTCTCCCGGACTTTGATCATTGTTTACTAGTAGTGAGGCTTCTTATGCTCTTGGTAATACAATTTTTTATTATCTTGACTCAGAAAAAAATCTTTTCTTTACCGGATCAATAATTCTACCTTCTAACTGTATTCATGAGAATTGTTAATTTAAAAAGTAATTTTCGGCAACAATTGATGTTGATCATAATTAAGTTTACTCGATCATACAACACTGATCATAATGCACACGTGAGATGTAGTGTTATATGAAGAGGTACAGCTCAATTTCATGTGCTTTACACATTCACGTTTGCATGACTGCAACAAATTACTCTCTTGTTTCAAAACCACAAAATGTTCCAAAGTAAACAAGGAGCTATCAAAGTAGCAAACTTTGGATAATAAGACTGGTGAGTAAATAAAGCTGGCTGTATTAATATGTTAATTGTTCAACTTTCATTCAGTTACGTCAACTACCTTCAGCTTACGGAGCTTTTGGATTTTAGGATTTAATGAACTTGTGTGGCGGAGACGCCGTCTAGTCGCGAGACTTTAAGAAAAGCTCGGTAATATTTTCAAATGAGTGTCTTTTCCAAGTTGAACTGAATTATAACCTCTTGCAAAGTCCTTCGCGCCTAAACTAATCCGGAATTCTGCGAAGGAGGAATGAATCCAATTAGGTGGAGTTAACAACAGGTCCAAGAGCATGTCAGCTTTGCCCTTCCTAGCACGACGGCTTTCTTCTTCCTAATGTTTCCCTTTAATTCGCTAACGGAACCTGACTCTCTCAGCAAAGACTTGATCAATTAGAGTGCCTTAATTGGGAGAAAGATATACTCGTTTCTTCTGAGATCACAAGATTTGAGATGATAGGAGGTTTCCTTGTATTTCTCCATCAGTCATGCAGTGCTATTCAAAAACTCTTCTTGAGGGACTCTTGATATTATTGGAAATCCACAAAAAATATCAGAAGCTGACTTTCCATGATCGCTCAACGTGGTTCTGTGATGAGGAATGAAAAATTCTAGAAAGCCTCACATGATTTGTTCTGAAAACGTTCATAGAAATACGTTTCACCATTTACAGTACACTGACTATAAGATTTTTTCAAGGAATTGATTATCATTTTATCCTATGACCTTCCCTGATTCACAAAACTTCTCAAAATATAGAGTGGGAATGACTATAATAGTCGGATTTGCAACATATATTGAATTAGGATGAGCCAAGTATATTGAAAATAGCTCTATTTAACCATAATATAACGAACATAATACAACTTGGTGTGAGTGCAAAGGAAGTAGAAAAAGACGGTTTCGGGCTCAGAAGGCCTCAAAACGTACAAAAATCATGGAATTCAGGTACCTTTATGGTTTTGTGGAAGCAATACTTCCCTTGTCTCATAGATGGTCGATATTGGTATAGTAGTAGGCTATAGTTGAACTTTGTTCAGCTTTGAGTTTGAAATTGTTCTATCTCATATAATATATGTTGTTTACTACGATGAGACGAGTATTAGTGGTGAAGAATGAGATGCAGCATTAACAGTAATGAGTGAATGAAATTGATTTTAGGTACTATTTTCATCATAATAGTAAATCAGTTGGAAATATTTCCAGTATACTCATGAAATTATACAAATATTCTCTATATCTATAAAAGGATAAGCCCAGACAGACTGAAATCACACCACAGCCCAAACTACTGAGCCTAAAAACTTGAAATTTTGCACAATTTATTGTTTATGGTAACCTGAAAACATCCACTAAGAGAGGATTTTTAGAAATTTGCCCCCCCGAGGGAGCTGGGGCCCCCCAAAATTTTGTACTTTTTAACCGCTCATTGCGCAGCAAAGTCATGAGGAGATTTTTTGTTCAGCTACGAAAAATAATTAAATCTATGCAGAAAAATTTCAATCAGGAGCACAGGGGGGTTCAGGAGAGGGCATTTTTCAAAAAATTTAATGTAAAATCACACTACAGCTCAAACTAATTGTCCTACAGACTTGAAAATTTGCTTTCCTACAGACTCAAAATATTTTTCAAACATGCTGGGCGCGCACTAAAAACGGATTTTGAGATATTTTGTCTCTAAGGGTTTCAAAGGATGAGAAAGGATTCTATTAAGTAAGCTTATGAACATTGTAAGGTGAACGCCATATGGAACTGAGATAATTTAGTGATTGACATGAGATATTCTAACATATGGTATATTCATTGGAAATAACAAAATCATATGTTAGAAATTCAAAAAAGAACATCTGTTCTATTATTGATTTCTACCTGATTCCACTTAACCTTAATAATATTGTTCTGATAATTGATGGATATGTTATTCTAATTATTATTATTATTATTAATTTAATAAGAGTATTGTTTTGAAAATTTATTATTATTATTATTAATAGGCCTATAATAATAGAATTGTTTTGGTAATCAATAA
Organism: Nilaparvata lugens; assembly: GCF_014356525.2. Taxonomy (NCBI): domain Eukaryota; kingdom Metazoa; phylum Arthropoda; class Insecta; order Hemiptera; family Delphacidae; genus Nilaparvata; species Nilaparvata lugens. The sequence goes on from NC_052504.1 coordinate 50,579,352, forward strand.
TATTTTTTCACAAACTCTGGATAATAATTATGGCGAATGTGAAACAGCTGTATCAAAGAAATTATCTCAAAAACATATGTTTAGGAAAACCATAGTTTTGAGCTTCGTTTTCCTGATGCAATATATAGGCCTACACGTGCCAACAAGAATCGAACTCTTTGTGAATTTAGATATGACCTACACTTTAGATTTATATAATTATATTAATTTAATTCATGGAAATTGAAGAACTTTTTTCAGTCAGTTTATGATTGGTTGATGAAATTGATTATCAATAAAGAAGACAAATGATTATATTTGTACCTACAATCAGTACCTACAGAATTAGTTAAATGAATAGTGGATGTACTGTGTTCTTGGTCAACAATATTTTAATAATGGTATTCATCCATTCATTATTCTTTTCAGAAGTTATTCCATTTGAATCAGAAAATATTTATAAGCTCCTATCAATTTTTCATTCATAACAATGAACTGTTCAAAACATGTATTTAATAAAATAAAAAATGACCCTTACTTCCGTATTCATGTTCGCATGTTTTACACTTGTGATGGATAGCCAAAATATATTACAGCGAATTGTAATCGAGGGCTCTGATTGGCTGAGAAGTTCAGCGTTCAGAGTGCGGTGAGGCGAACAGTTAGAAAAGGGGCAAGCGGCACGGCGAACGGTTCGGAGTACGGTATGGCGAATGACTAATGTTCAAATGTTTGAATATTTAAATGTTCAAATGTTTAAATGTTTAAATGTTTAAATGTTTAATGTTTAAATGTTTAAATGTTTAAATGTTTAAATGTTTAAATGTTTAAATGTTTAAATGTTTAAATGTTTAATGTTTAAATGTTTAAATGTTTAAATGTTTAAATGTTTAAATGTTTAAATGTTTAAATGTTTAAATGTTAAATGTTTAAATGTTAAATGTTTAAATGTTTAAATGTTAATGTTTAAATGTTTAAATGTTTAAATGTTAAATGTTTAAATTTTAAATGTTTAAATGTTTAAATGTTTAAATGTTTAAATGTTTAAATGTTTAAAGTTTAATGTTTAAATGTTTAAATGTTTAAATGTTTAAATGTTTAAATGTTTAAATGTTCAAATGTTTAAATGTTAAATGTTTAAATGTTTAAATGTTTAAATGTTTAAATGTTTAATGTTTAAATGTTTAAATGTTTAAATGTTTAAATGTTTAAATGTTTAAATGTTTAAATGTTTAAATGTTTAAAGTTTAAATGTTTAAATGTTTAAATGTTTAAATGTTCAAATGTTCAAATGTTTAAATGTTTCAATGTTTAAATGTTTAATGTTTAAATGTTGAATGTTTAAATGTTTAAATGTTAAATGTTTAAATGTTAAATGTTTAATGTTTAAATGTTTAAATGTTTAAATGTTTAAATGTTTAAATGTTTAAAGGTTTAAATGTTTAAATGTTTAAATGTTTGCATGACTGCAACAAATTACTCTCTTGTTTCAAAACCACAAAATGTTCCAAAGTAAACAAGGAGCTCTCAATGTAACTTGATGAAAAATCCGCAGCTGTGTAGATTATAAATTGCATGCCTCATTGAATGCAATTTTTATGCACTATCAATTAGGATGCAAAGAACTTAATAACAGCTTGTCTGGGCGCCTGGATATTTTCTGGTTTCCTCGCGCTGAATTCTGGAAAGTGTTATTATGATAATAATTAAATCTTGTGTAAGCATGATCTGATCGAATAAATAGTTTGTGTATCAGTGTGGATGTGCATATGGTTTGAGACGTCGTTCAGTTATAAATGTTATTTATTCTATTGATAAAATTCTTGTTCATTGTTTGTTATTATATTCTTTAATTTTATAAGTTTTGGAATTTTGAATTCTCTATTTGTTTCATTTTTACTTTTTTCATAAGTATTTGGAATCTTTGTTTTTTCATTTTTGAATTGGGTGGTACTTTCGTTGTTTGTATTATTCACTATTGCATAATTTTGTATTAATTTTCTTTTTTCTTTTGTATCTGTACAATTTTTATTGTTAAGGAGACATATTTGGGAAAACCTGTTGTCTCCATTGTGAATAAATAAATAAATTAACTATTGATTGCGTGCAATAGCGCATACAATTAATAACTAAAATAACATAGTATTGTCTCTCGAACTCTCTCTGCTTTGAACTCAGGCTGTCCTGTTGACAGTATGTCTTGAAGGATATTAGCTTTTGATGTTATCATTTTTGATACACCAACCCCAACAGCCATTAGCCGTTTTCACACCGATATCTCGTCGACACGACATACAGACTGGATTTATTCTGATGGACAGTATAAGATGAGGCTGCGGTTTATAACTGCGCGAGGTCTACTGTTCACAGAACTACTAGTATGCTCATGTTCACTGAAAGGCAAGATGTACGGAGGAATGCACAGTTTGCTTTGCACTCGAGGCTCGGTTCGACATATGTGGACGCACCTTTAGATGTTACAGGACATTTATAAAGATCAAAGGACAAAGCAACATAATAATCTATAGCCTACTATATAATAAAAGGAAGATCTAGCTTATATACGTACGGGATTGGAAAATTATGTTTGCACATTATCACAACTTAAGTACTGGACTAATCAACTTGAAATTTTGTATATAGATTATTAATTAACCGAAAATGGTTATAGGCCTATTTTCGATTCTTCAAGATTTGATTACATCAAGTTTTCAATTTGTCAAGTTCCCAATTTGTCATGCCTCCAGCTGTTGTATGATAGCAGCTGATTATTTCTTTTAAAAGAAAAATTAGAAGATATGTATGATTGGGGTCCTATTCAAATAAAAAAACCCGGTTTTCCGTCGCACCCAAATTTTGTCCGCCATTCTGAATCCAACTTTATTTTTTTAAATTGAAATGTGGTCATATGATGGACGGTTTCGATAAAGGATTTCAAAAGGGAAAGTATGGTGAAAACCGCACATCGATATCTCAAACGTTTCAAAAGTTATTCTCATTCAAAGATACTGATATATCATCCATCTATCTATCTCTTCTCTTCTCTTCTTCTCTATATCTATAAAAGGCTAAGCCCCGACAGACTGAAATCACACCACAGCCCAAACTACTGAGCCTAAAAACTTGAAATTTTGCACAATTTATTGTTTATGGTAACCTGAAAACATCCACTAAGAGAGGATTTTTAGAAATTTGCCCCCCTGAGGGAGCTGGGGCCCCCCAAAATTTTGTACTTTTTAACCGCTCATTGCGCAGCAAAGTCATGAGGAGCTTTTTTGTTCAGCTACGAAAAATAATTAGATTTATGCAGAAAAATTTCGATCAGGAGCACAGGGGGGTCCAGGAGAGGGCATTTTTCGAAAATTTTGATGTAAAATCACACTACAGCTCAAACTAATTGTCCTACAGACTTGAAAATTTGCTTTCCTACAGACTCAAAATATTCTTCAAACATGCTGGGCGCGCACTAAAAACGGATTTTGAGATATTTTGTCTCTAAGGGTTTCAAAGGATGAGAAAGGATTCTATTAAGTAAGCTTATGAACATTGTAAGGTGAACGCCATATGGAACTGAGATAATTTAGTGATTGACATGAGATATTCTAACATATGGTATATTCATTGGAAATAACAAAATCATATGATAGAAATTCAAAAAAGAACATCTGTTCTATTATTGATTTCTACCTGATTCCACTTAACCTCAATAATATTGTTCTGATAATTGATGAATATGTTATTCTAATAATTATTATTATTATTAATTTAATAAGAGTATTGTTTTGAAAATTTATTATTATTATTAATAGGCCTATAATAATAGAATTGTTTTGGTAATCAATAATATTTTTTTCACAAACTCTGAATAATAGTAAATCAGTTGAAAATATTCCAGTATACTCATGAAATTATACAAATATTCTCTATATCTATAAAAGGATAAGCCCAGACAGACTGAAATCACACCACAGCCCAAACTACTGAGCCTAAAAACTTGAAATTTTGCACAATTTATTGTTTATGGTAACCTGAAAACATCCACTAAGAGAGGATTTTTAGAAATTTGCCCCCCTGAGGGAGCTGGGGCCCCCCAAAATTTTGTACTTTTTAACCGCTCATTGCGCAGCAAAGTCATGAGGAGCTTTTTTGTTCAGCTACGAAAAATAATTAGATCTATGCAGAAAAATTTCGATCAGGAGCACAGGGGGGTTCAGGAGAGGACATTTTTCAAAAATTTTGATGTAAAATCACACTACAGCTCAAACTAATTGTCCTACAGACTTGAAAATTTGCTTTCCTACAGACTCAAAATATTCTTCAAACATGATGGGCGCGCACTAAAAACGGATTTTGAGATATTTTGTCTCTAAGGGTTTCAAAGGATGAGAAAGGATTCTATTAAGTAAGCTTATGAACATTGTAAGGTGAACGCCATATGGAATTTATATCATTCCTGGTGATTGAGCGTGTCTTTTTTCAGCGTTGACTATTAATAAAAAAGCTTTATTTACAATTTAACTAGCTTACCCGGCGAACTTCGTACCGCCAAAAAGTCAATGTATCTCATGTCACACTTGACTTTATTTTGTGAATCATGAAATTTATCTGACAATCAATATTTTTATTTACATCTCAATATGGACTTCCTATGTGCTTAGTCATGCAGCATTCCTTATTTCGAAGACATATTCTTCTCAATCAATTGGCAGTATATCTATCAGTAAAGTGTTGGATTAAAAAAAAATAGATCAAATCAGTGTTTCAAAGATTATGACGATGTGTTTTGACACCATAAAATAATTTCGAAGAAACCAACTAATCTCCAATAGAATTGGGAAACTGAAAGAACAGATAGCCTAGTCGAGGTAACACTCTAATAAAATCGAATCTTATTAATAAATTTATGATAAGGAGTAGTCATATGATGTAGTCATATGATCTCAGTTGATGAGATGCATCATAGAGTGTATGTATCTATTTTACTTTTAAGAAGTTAGAACTAAGTCCTTTTAGACATAATTTTGTTCTAGTATTGACATGTCACCAGTCAAATGAGTGTTACTCAAAAATTGATGTAATGTGACGATAAATAAATGAAATGAAATGAGTCATATTATCTATAAAGCGATAAGAGAACCATGAAAACTATAATATTATGCAATAATGAGAATTCTTTGGCAGAAATAAAATCATAAATCAACTTAGTTTATTCTTGGCAGATTATAAAAAAAATTACTTGTTCAATTTGAGGTTAGAAGCCTTTTTTTGATTCAATACGTCACTCGATATTACATCAGTCGACAATTTATTGAGTTATTATGTGAAAAAATCAGCTGACTGATCACTCGACTATTATAAATTAAATTATATTTTACTCAGATAATTAGTGAATATTATATGTTAAAGAAGGTTTATGTAACGGAAAAACAAAGATTATTATGTTATTCGAATATTTATTGAAATCTAAAAAAGTATGAAAAATCAAGAGTGTACAAAGCTCACATAAAAAGTTTAATGTACTTATTGTTATATTATCATATATTAAGATTTATTTATTTGGAATGCTCACAGGCTATATAAATTATTCATGTATAATCTTATTAATTTTTTGTATAACAAAAGTTGAAGAAACCCTGAATCTTAAGTAACCAATCACATCACGTTTTACTAAGACTAGAAAGCCAATCAGAGGAAGGCTTACAAATTGTTAGAGGAAGAGTTGAGAATTTTTCTAAGAAATACTCTCTCTGGCTTGTGATCTCGACCTATATGGCAGCATACGGAGATAGGGTCTCGTTTCAATTAATTCTAAAAGCCTCAAGCCAGTCCCTTTCTCAAATATTGAATATATGTAATTAATGTTTGATTGTTCGTGAACTCAGTGTTTGTTTAAGAGTTCTCAACTGTAATTTATTCCCGTAAATATATCATTAATACTGATAGGGACTTATACATAATCTGGACCATACACAAGCCCAGCAGAGTCAAAAGGATTCGACTAATTAGGGTAATTATTAGAGATAGTTAATTATTCTACAAGAACTTCAGAACATCATTAAAGTGAGTGCTAGTCATCTTAATGAGCTCATTAAAGAACCGAAGGCCTTTATCAGTGAATTGGGGAATTATTCAAAGCGCTATATGAATTCTTGTTCAAGTTTAAGAAATTCGCAATGTGTCGACCACTATCATATATTTAATAAGAACTCTTGTTATGAATATATTTGATATTATAGGAAGCTTATTTCCGTGTATGGCACGAATCCACATACCCTGAGATTTTTAAAATTATTATTTTATTGATTATTATTCATTGATCAAAGTATGTTCTATATTCAACCCTATGGACTGAACAGGTTCCGATTTGTTAAATTCCGATTCGACCTGAAGTTTCACATATCAGTATTAATAAATAAATATATATTTTTACAGCTCACAATATTGTGAATGCTAATAACTGCTGTGATAATTATTGAGATATTAAAGAATTTGTTTCCATGGAATCATATATGTAAAATTTTGTTGTACAAGTTATATATTTTATGGGAATATTTTTGTGTTTTTATATCAGCATACAAGATCTAAGGAGTTTTTTATTATTTTCTCAATTCATCTCGTGATATACAGTTTGAGCTGTCTTGGTACCAAGCATTTTTATTCTGCAGCATATATAATTGGTGAATTAATCAATATTGATCCTATCCAGAGCACTCATTATTTATCATCCTTTGATGATAGTCACATTATTCAGTCAGCAAAATTTTACTGATATTTATAATAATAAGTCTACAATATATCATAATATGAGGATCCAGAGAACTTCAAGAACTGACGTTGTAAGTCTCAATGGATTTCGAAAGGATAAATAAGTGCATACCTGTATTCATGACTAGTGTTATAAGGATGAATTAGAAGTATAATAGTTGATTTTCATTATTCTCGATTGAATATATGGTTACTGATAATCAGTCACTAACTATCTTTTTGATTTCGTTTTTGGTAATCTTCAATATCTTCAAGAGAGCAGCGGTAAGAATTGTTAATTATCAGTTACTGAAACCCATGGTGTTTCATTACATTGAGAGTATTCATGCATCTATTAATGAGCTAGAGCTGTGGTCAGAACCCCAGTATATTTGCGAGCCGGACGGCTTCAACTTTTTGCAAATTTATCTGCAGGCTAGGGATATTAACAGCTACACTGGTATATATAAAAAATACCATTTCACAAGATGAATTCAATTTTTTCTTAGTTGTTGATTGTCAATAGATGGTCTAGGAAATATGCAATTTACAATGAATCACACAGAATTCCATATTCTTTCCATCTTCCATTTTAGGATGAATAAGCTAAATTCAAAAAAAAAATGTAAATTATTCTGTCATTCTTCATTAATAAATAGATGAATGTATTATGAACAACTCTCATGAGGTGAATAATTTTTTTCAACATTTTCCACTTTTTCAATGATAGGGGAGTTATAATTATTTGTATAGGTCTTCTAAGGAACCATTATCTACAGCTGGTACCAATCAACTACACTTCAACTCCTAACTACCGCTTTAATACCAGTACACTATTTATCACAGGATGACATGTTCATTATACAGCAGGTAACTTTAGATGCTAAATCATATTATCACAAGATGATCTTGAATCATGATCATCTTTCCGTTCTTCGGTAGCCGCTCGGCCGAAAATTTCGGAAACATAGGTATGTAGAATGGATTAATACATAATATTATTATTAGCCCCCTTTCAAAATTCCTGTTCAGAAACCATCCCCAATATTCACACAACATATTTCCAAAGTTCATGCCGTTATGTCAAGTAGTTTTCAAGTCTAAAGGGGACCAACAAACGAACAAACACACAAACAGACATTCATTTTTATATACTGTATATAGATTTACATTCGGCTCAAACAAAAGCCTCTCTTAATGGAGGTAGAATGATAAGGTTGAAAACTTTCAGTTCTGTTGTTTCAATTTTTTTTTTCAAATCACTTTCAAAAAGTTCATGTAGTACCTACTATTGTGTTTGAGACACTTCTGGCGCTATCATAGTTTCACCACTATTCTGCTCCACAGTCCTATCTCTTGCAGTCGTTAACTATATCCATAATAAAGTGGAGAGCTGGCTTATACAAGTACGGGATAGGAAAATTATGTTTGACGCATCATCACGTCTGAACTACTGGACTAATTAACTTTAAATTTTGCATATAGATTCTCAATTAACCAAGGATGGTTATAGGCCTATCTTCAATTCTTCAAAATTTTATTACGTCAAGTTTCCAGTTTGTCAAGTTTGAAAATAGATCCTTGCGGAGCACGGGTTCCTGCTACTGTAGTTACAGTAGCATGTTGATTGTATAATCATTCTATTGAAAATGTTATCAATCAAGCTCAAATGATGACTATAATGACTCCCTTGTTATTGGAGTATATATATTCTCATAAGACATCTATCGATATCAGAGAATAATTACATGAACCATTAGGCCTCATGATAAATACCACATTACTTCATGACATTTTCAAGCCTCACCTACATTATATTTTTCATTGCATCATATTGCATTCCATTAGATGTAATTCCTTCTCAATTATTCACCAACGAGAGTTTTAAATCCAAAACACGAATTCTCCACTTCAGATTTCTAGAAAACAACGCATAACAAAAGCGCAGAGTTCATTGAACATTGCTGAAACGCTGCGAAATATAATAAGCCCGATAAATCCAACATTGCAAGTGGAGCCAGAATAAGGATGAGAGAAAGGGAGAGATGAGGATTTGGTGTAAGAGAGAAAGAGAGTGAGAGAGTGAGATAGTTCATGTTATTCAAGAGAATGATAGCCGATGGATGCAGGGAAATTTCAACAGGGTCTAAATATTTATCTCGTCATACTTTGAATAATTCATAGAGAGACTGTAACACGCTTTTTCGGTTCGGATGGATATAGGCGTCGCAAAGGGAGACGATAAACGTCCTCTTCTCTCCATTCTATATTTTTTTTTTCATTCTCTTTATCCGCGTAAATATACTTACTTCTCCCGCCGAGGTTCTTCTTCTCGAGAAATGCTCACCACGAGAGCGTACGCGAGCATGAGATAGAGAGGCTCTCGCGAGGAGCAGTCACGTTCATTTCAAACTGTCAGCATTCTCAATGGATAACATCAATGCTATCTATTCAACCGATGCTGACACTATGAAGCGGATCTGACTATAGTGGTGGGTTCTGTGCCGATATGAGATTTGGTCTGACGTTGCCGCTGCTTCGTTGCAAAGCTCGCCCATATTGCCAGCCTCGACCCGTCCCTATCGTTATCCTTATCCATAGTTTTCCAGCTTCCTTTTCCGTGCCCTTTGCCACGGTAGCCGTCAGCACACAACGCAGTTGTCTTCAGTTCTATTCTCATTTTTCTTGTTTTTCCACGAGCCCAAACACTCGATAACCGACGAACGAATGCCGAAATAAAAGCCAGGCCGTCTCTTATTATGACTATCATTGCTGGCTCGCCTACGACAACATCAATATCTGTTCCGGGAGTCAATTCTATTGCAACTTGAATACAAATGGTTTATGAATACAAAACTGTGGTAAGGTGAGGAGACTCTGTGAAGGAAACTCTCTCACAAACACTCCGTTGATGATTTTAGAATTTGAAAAGAGAAAGTTGTAGTTGTAGCAACATTTCCTATCACTGAAAACGTTTCTTATCCCAGTCCTAGTATGATATTTGAAGACTTAGTGAGGGCTATTTGACGATCTCTCATTCTATTGATAGGAAATGTGATATAATAAATATGTTTGTTGGCGTTTCTCACCACATTATCATACATGATACATGATGAGTACCATAATATTATCTCCAGATTTGTATCATACTAGCAGGAACCCGTGCTTCGCAAGGATCTATTTTCAAACTTGATAATCTAAAAACTTGACGTAATGAAATTTTGAAGAATTGAAAATAGGCCTATAACCATCCTTGGTTAATTAAGAATCTAGCCTACATGCAAAATTTCAAGTTGATTAATAAGTCCAGTAGTTCAGACGTGATGATTCGTCAAACATAATTTTCCTATCCCTTACGTGTATAAGCCAACTCTTTATGTTATTATAGATATGGTTAACGACTGCAAGAGATAAGAGTGTGGAACAGAATAGTTGTGAAACCATGATAGCGCCAGAAGTGTCTCAAACACATAGTAGGTACTACATGAACTTTTTGAAAGTGATTTGAAAAAAAATGTTAAAACAACAGAACTGAAAGCTATCAACCTCATCATTCTACTTCCATTTAGAGAGGCTTTTGTTTGAGCCAAATGAAATCTTCTATCTTCTATATATATTTATAAAAATGAATGTCTGTTTGTGTGTTTGTTCCCTATGACTTGAAAAATATTTGACATAACGGCATGAAACTTTGGGAATATGTTGTGTGAATATTGGGGATGGTTTCTGACCAGAAATTTTAATAGGGTAGCTATAATGATTATCCATTAATCCATTTTTTACAGACCTATGTTTTCGAAATTGTCGGCCTAGTGGCTACCGAAGAACGGAAAGATGATCATGATTCAAGATCATATTGAGATAATATGATTTAGCATCTAAAGTTACCAGCTGTAATAAACACGTCACCCTATGATGAATTGTGTAGGCTACTGGTATTACAACGGTAGTTTGGAGTTGAAGTGTAGTTGATTGGTACCAGCTGTAGATAACGGTTCCTTCGGAGACCTATACAAATAATTTATTATCACTCCCCTATCATTGAGTAACCGGAAAATGTTGGGAAAAAATTATTCACCTGATGGAAGAGAGTTGTTCATAATACATTCATTAATTTATTAATGAAGAATGACAGAATAATTTACATTTTTTTTTTGAATTTAGCTTAGCTTATATTCATCCTAAAATGGAAGATGGAAAGAATATGTAATTCTGTGTGATTCATCGTACATTGCATATTTCCTGGACCATCTATTGACAATCAACAACTATGAAAACATTGAATTCATCTTTGAAACACTGATTTATCCTATCTTTATTTTTAATTTAACACTTCACTGTTAGATATTACTACCAATTGATTGGAAAGAATATGTTTTGGGAATAATGAATGCTGCATGACTAAGCACATAGGAAGTCCGTATTCAGATGTGAATGAAAATATTGATAAATTTCATGATTCACCAAATAAAGTAAAGTGTGACATGAGATACATTGACTTTTAGGCGGTACGAAGTTCGCCACCCAAGTGGAAGTGATCAATAGAGATCAATAAAAAAAAGGTATTGATATTTTATCATATTGATATCAATAGGTATTTGGGCCAATACACATCAATATTTATCCATGGATATAGATAGGTATCCATGGATACCTATTGATGTGTATAATTGGCCCAAATACCTATTGATATCAATACAAATAATGGATACCCATGGATATCAATACATAACCAGCTGTATTGATATCAATACATTTCCATGGATATGTATTGATGTGAATTGGCCCAAATACCTATTGATACCAATATACATGAATGGTATTAGCATACCCTATTCCACCCTCTAGGTTTCCTAATAATTGCGAAGTATTGCTACGACGCGGACTAGCTACAGTCGGGTATGGGTCGGGGTCAGTAGCCGTACTGACAGGTGGAGTTACCGGACCTACACTTCTCCCTCTATCCTGATTCTTCACCCTCTGCTTCTTTCGCGAGATTTTTAATTTCAGGGGAAGAGTGTTTGTCCGTGCCGTTGCTGGCCGATTTGGCCCTTGGCCTTTGGAATACAGGGTGGGTGTTAAGAGAGATTAAGATAACGCTATGCAAGGAGACGGATCTGACTATCAGATCCCTACCAACAATTCTATTTATAAAGGTAGTACGCAATCTGAACCAACTGCGAATTGACGGCAAGCAAGCTGTATCTGCAAGCCGGGATGTGATTTTTCTATGGGGTTTAAGGTGAGAGCTATGGGGTAAAGGTATGACGGAACTATGAAGTTATTAGTAGTATTTAAGATTTAGTTGAATAGGGCACGGTATAGGGTGTAAGCTATAGAGAATAGGCTGCAGGGTATGAGGTATACGGTATAAGGTATAGGGAACAGAGAATCAATAATAAGATTATTATTCTCTGCAGCAAATAAATATCTGCTCAATAATCCGCAATCTGAGAATTGCGCTCTAGCTCTCAGCAGGCTGGACCTGCTAGCTAAACAACTAGTATATCTATTTCAATTTTATGATAATTAAAGTTGGAGGATGAGGTTTCGGGTGTCGGATTTCTGAATCGCGAGCCTGCAGCTGCGAAAGGATTTTCAGCAATTCTGAAACTGCTAAACAGGATTTCCGCGCTAATCTGGTGACTGCGCGCCGGTTATTAAGGGCCAATCTGTGACTGCCCTTAAGGGTATGGGAATCACTCTCAATCGTCCGAAACGCTTTTAAATTAATAGTCAGTATGTCGACTATTAGGAGAGGATGGGGAATGTTTACAAGGATTCTCCTAAGCTTCTCGCTGGTCTGAGGACCGCGACTGGGTCGATCTCTAATCTGTGACTGAGATCCTGCTCTACACAAGGTTTCCTACACCTCTCGCTGGTCTGAGGACCGCGACGGGAACGATCTCTAGTCTGGAACTGAGATCTCGCGCTAAACAGGGTAGGAAAATTAAGAGGAAGAAAGAGAGAGGATGCCGCAGTCTAGGAACTTCGGCAAGGGAGTCCTCAAGCTGTACCTGAGAGCTAGAAGGATTTTAGAATAGGGAAAGTTGAGAGAGAAAGAGAAAGGACGTCGCAGTCTGGGGACTTCGACAAGGACGTTCTCAAGCTGCACCTGAGAGCAGGAAGCGTCGCAGTCTGGGAACTTCGACAAGGACGTTCTCAAGCTGTACCTGAGAGCAGGAAGCGTTGCAGTCTGTGACTTCAACAAGGACGTTCTCAAGCTTTACCTGAGAGCAGGAAGCGTTGCAGTCTGTGACTTCAACAAGGACGTTCTCAAGCTGTACCTGAGAGCAAGAAGGATTTTAGAATAGGGAGAGTGCAGAGAAAGTAAGAGGAAGGAAGCCGCAGTCTAGAAACTTCGGCGAGGAAGTCCTTAAGCTGTACCTGAGAGCTAGAAGGATTATAGAATAGGGAAAGTTAAGAGAGAGAAAGAGAAAGGATGCCGCAGTGTAGAAACTTCGGCGATGAAGTCCTCAAGCTGTACCTGAGTTCTCTAGGGAAAGGATTGGGCTTTTCCTACTTGGAATTACAGCAAGTCTGAGTTTGCTTAATAAGTTAAAATACAGGGCCACCCAATGATATGAAAATTGAATAAGGAAAATACACCCCTCAAAACTGAGATTACCTTATTACAGAAGAGGAAATGCACACAAGTGACCAGTCCTAACATACAGTTACCTGAATCGATGTGGATAGTGATACGGAGAATAACGAACAGATTCCCACTTCCCGTATTAAACTTGAACGTCGTGAAGCGACAGAGTCGAGACTCATAAATTAAGCACTCAAAAATAATCTGCTATAAGAGCCCAGCTAAATTTCCCACTCAACTATTTGTAGCACAAACTTGAGATCCCTTACAGGTTTCAAACCAAGGATAACACGTTCACCCCCAGTGATACGGATTTAGGAAAAATAGCTGACAAGAAAGAAAATCCCACAAGGGAGTTCTAACTTCGAGTTGTCCGGAACTCGTCCTACAATATTCTATATTAACACAAAATAGAATAATTATCCTATAAATAATTAGTACCGGGAACGTCGTAGGGAGAGGAGATTTGCGACCCAATCTCACGCTCAATCACAGAACAACTGCCCTCTCCTGGGTCTCCTTGAAGCAGTACGGGGTCGCTGAAAATCAGGAGGCCGGAGGAAAAGAGATTGCCGACCAATGGGAGTCTGAAAAGACAATCACGCCACTGGTCATGTGACAGGGTATGAGTCCACTAGTGCTGATGCTAAGGGTGCATACATGATCACAATACTGCTAATTCCTATAGTACGTAGATTAGGCCAGTAAACAATATTTCTATTCCAGAAATTTCATGATGTACAATACCGACCCGACTCGGTAGCCGCTTATCGCTTTGATGATATGGCTACTGCTGCTGCAATACTATAACGTTCAAACCAGTAAACAAAATCTGGAAATTTCTGGTTATGATGAATCTGTTGCTGATGATTTGTAGGGGTTGACAGCGATGGTGATGATGTACATACACAACTACAAGTCGAACAAGATATATCTGGAAGTCGACCCTATTCTAATTCTAAAATAGAATAAATTCACTAAGTTATTCATTAGACGATGACTCTACGTCCGTCACAGAAATTCACTGTGTGACAATGGATACCCATGGATATCAATACATAACCAGCTGTATTGATATCAATACACATCAATACATTTCCATGTATATGTATTGATGTGTATTGGCCCAAATAGCTATTGATACCAATACACATCAATAGAAATCCATGGATGTCAATACATAACCAGCTGTATTGATATCAATACAGATCAATAGCCATCCATAAGCAGCCTGTCCCCTTTTTAGAAAAAATCCTCTTTTAAATCTAGGAGAGCAACTTAGGATGAAGATAACATTTGCAAGTATCAGAATATTTCAACCCAGCTGCAACTGGCATCAGACAAGAGAGTATACCTGTTTAATTATCTATAATTAAAAATAAGTGAATTGGATTCAGTGAATAGACATATTGCTATATTGATGAAGAATTGAGGGATGTAAATAGTTAAGACATAAATAATGTGAAAAGTTGTTTATTAAAATAACTCATAATATGCATGTCATTTACCTATTAAGAAAGGTCCTTATTGTGGTGCTCCAGAATACTCTTCCTGTTTTAAGTAGCAATTTTTTGAGCTACATACTGGTTTATGTTACTGCACCTCAATTCAATCTCAATTTTTGAAGTGTTCAGATTTTCCTCCAGGATCCGGTGTTTGAACATTTCTAGAACAAATAACAGTTCAAAGTATACAATATTAACAAATTAGAAAATATGGATTTTATTTCCTGAATTAATCTGCTAGCAAATTTATTTAATAACCTAAGAATGTAGTAAAATATGCATGACTCTCCCTCTAATGAAAGAAATGTCCAAGATAACACAAGAGCGTTTTTTTTTTCATGTAAAAACTATGTCCTCACAGTTTTACATTATAACGTCATATTCTGGTGGGAAAGTCGAGAAAATCCCATTTTTTCACGTGAAAAAAGTGGAAATGTTCCAACTTTTCATGTGAAAAGTAGGTTATGTGAAACTGAAACTTGAAAATAACGTTTTTTCTTGTTATTAAGTGTTGTGTTATGAGGTTATGTTATGCGTGGCCAATAATAGTCTTTTGAAAAGATTATCATTTAAATATATAAGTATTTAGACCTATGATAAATGTATTATTTCATTTTAAGGTACATCAATAAAAACAAAATCACTTGACTTACCTATATTTCCTGGATAAAATCACAAAAATTACAAACTATGAAACAACCTCCAAAAACTGTTGGTCTGTTGCAAAATGCATTGACCAAACACCACCGTGCAACTATCCATCAACTATTGATGGACCCAAAATGTTGATATAATATTATCAATACATCGATAAATAATAATTATCGACTATTAATAATATTATATATTCTCAAACATCATTTACATCTTTATATGGAAATGCATTATTCAAATTACATAGTTTAAATAAGTAAAAGTAGAATACAATCTTGATTTCTACATTTTTAATGCAATAAAATCGGTTTACCTCTGGAAAAAAGTTAGAATTATTTTGATATATCAATTGTTAAAACTTTGATATTTCCATTTCACAGTATCAATATTATTGATATATCAATATTTTCATTTGATACCATAGTAATGATGGCAATTTCAAAATTATTGACAATGTTACTGTTATTAAAACTTTTGATATTAATTTCAGGTGGGGATTAATGATTTTTTATGGGGGGACATTTGTGCTTGACACTGAATAATAATGTTGGAAACAATAGAATAGTAGGTTGTTATCATTTAAATTGAAACCCCAAAAATCATTTCAAAGACTCTGTGAGTAATTCCAGAAACTGCATGATTTTCCTCATAAACTGTGATCTAATTTGAAAAAGTGTTATAACTTTTCCAATTTTGGATAGAATCATTTTAAATTTCAAGACAAGGTTGATAATATGAACAGAAACGTTCATGATTTTTTTCAGAATTTTTAATGATAGATAAAATCTCTAGTACTTAGTAGATTTCTTTGTATCGAATATATATTTTTATCTCAGGGTGCAAGATTCGGCACCTGACGGAATAGGTAGAGCCATTCATCTAGTGAATTAGAGCTATAATAAACTATCGCAAATTATATTGCAAAAATTAAATGTCATATGCATATGTTTTAATAGCCTAGATTTTATACTTCTTTGATTTAATGGAAATTTCTGAAATATTGATCTATATTTTTTCTTTTAATAAAATACCTTTAATACTAATTTTACTTGCGCAAGTATTACTCTTATTAATTTCTTAATTTATAATAAAAACCCTTTCGACGAGCTAGCTTTGATTATTAGATTAATTCGAAGCACTAGGGCGCCCATCACTAATTCAATATTTATCACTCACGTGTCGAAAATCTTCTTGTAAGCCGCCGATGTCGATCCAACTCCATGTGGTCCGGGAATATGGTAGCCGGAATCGTCTCCTCCAAGGGGTTATAAATTTATTTAAAAATGAAAATGACTTCTGCTTCACAATAGCATCACGAAGTCTTTTAAGAATTTAATAATTTATTTAACTTTAACTTTTACAAAATCATTATCAAGGTACTACGCTCTAAAATATTTGGGGTCCTCTCCTGGTGGCATTTGGTTGGCGAGTGCTGGTTCTCCTTTCTCAATTTTACAAATCTTATTTCCGACTTTCAAATTAGCATAAAATTGAATATCTTAGTCCTCCGCCATTTAGGGTCAAATAGATCTTACAAAAAATATCAAAATATTGCTTAGATTGTATGATTAATAATTTCTTTGCTTTCGAGCCATATCGATAACATAGACTATACAACAATTCAACATAGATTCCGAACATTTATAGAAATATATATAAATATTTTTGAATTGGCCTACAATTGCCGCCTATTAACTGCCGTTTTACTATTGGTGCATGCAAATTTTATTCGGTATTCATGCGCCTGGTACCTCTTATTTCCTGAATACACTTAATTATTTTTATTTGGTTTATTTGTTATGCTCTTTACATGCTAGCTAATATTCTATACATTAATATTAATTCCATGCTACCTAATAATTAGCCACGTGGTCAGATGTTTTTTCACATTGCACACCATCTGATTGCAATAAAGCTCTGCCAAGGGGTTTTGGTCAGATTCTACGTTTCTCGGTTTGATCGATCTCTAGGTCACCGATCCGTGAATACATGTACCTAACCTCAATCTTCAAATATTTTATATAATAATCTATTTATGAGCAACAAATTCCTTCAAATCCTTTTTAGGTTTTTGTACCATTAAGCCAGAACAAGCTGATGCTATCTAATCTTAGTTATTATCTATTTGGCGATATTAGCCAGTTACTTTATTTTCAGACCTATTACTATTTCGGTTAGGGATTTTTATCTACCCAAATTTGATACTTTACACGCGCCCCTGGGTTTGAATTCAAAATATTTGAGAATCACAATGTTTTTAATGAAAACCCACCCTTCAATACATGATATACACTATACTTTATTTATAAATTATACTCTCATACTTCTATCACAGTTCGCAGACATATTTGCTGCATCTCCTTTAGACCTTTATCAAATACAATAACAAATTCTCCTCCTCAACACACATAAAATATCATAAATATAAACTTCTAAACGCACTCCTCTTGACAACACTTAAAACATAATATTTTTAAATTTGCCGCTTGCAGGGCCGCCAACCTAACTACACACATTTCATGATTCTCACAATGATTCCTTTTAGACAATAATTTCGATTCACAAAACTTCTGGGCTTATATCTTATAGTATTTCTTAGGTCTTAATATAAATAATTTTCTATACATCAGGTACAATACTTTTCTTTTGCTAATGGCTCTTTGGTTTTTTGGTAGCTTGCATTCACTTTAGTTTTTTTCAGGTAACAAACGTGGCATAACTAACGGCAATAAATATAAAACATATAAATAAATGTACTAACATTGATAAATATAATAAATAACAATAATAATAACAATAATAAATAACAATTTTGGGGTTACCATACTTTTTCATAATCATATGTTTACAGACATTACATATTTGATTTAGTTGGCTTTGCCCAGCTGGTCGCTGGTTCTACGTTTAATACTGCTACATGTTACATCAGAATTTGCTGTCGAATTTCATAACTAACCTAACTGCTGCATTTTTTTTCTTTCAAAGGTAATTTACAAATTTTAAACATACTATCCCCGCTTGTGTCCTTTTTTAGTGGATGTAGCTAATTTAATTACACATTTAAAAATTATTCTTTTTCTTATTGCAGGCTTCTAACGGCTGGAAGGAATTAAAATACTGGATTGTTGCCATGCGGTCCTATGCCAAGATTAAATTTATTAAGGAAGGTTAGTAATCGGTTTGATAATAATGTTTTCCTTGATTTCTTATCATATTTATTTCAAATTCTGTGATATGGCTTAATATTGGCTACATTTTCCCACCAAACAATGTGCGTGTTCTCACTCTCTTGTAACTGAACTGTGTTATGCTGCGATATGGCTACTATAGTGAATGGCCCTGAATAAATTAAAAAGAATTTGCGAGTTACTTTCTCCAAAGCATTTGATAACCTGTGGCTCTTTACTAAAACTTCATCTCCAACGTTATATGAAAATATTTTATATGCTCGGTCGTGGAATCTCTTTCTGCTATTTGCCTTCTGCTCTAGCTTTAACCTTACTAGATGATGGATATTAGGGTTTGTTAACTTATTCACTTCTGAGCTTGGAAAATCAATTAATTTTTCGATAAATGTATTGTTCCTTTTACCGAATATGATTTCGTAAGGTGTACGACCGGTGCTTTCATTTAGGCTATTATTATAGCATTCTTCTAAAAATGGTATATACCTAACCCATTGTTGGTGTTTTTCATTACAGTACGTCCGCATAAAACGAGAGATCTCTGCCATACGTCGCTCTACCGGATTAGCGCTGGGGCTGTAAAGAGATGTCCTCGACCATTTAATATTAGCCAGGTGAAGTATTTCTTTCCACTGCTTGCTACAAAAATAGGTTGCGTTGTCGGATAGGACTCGTTTGGGCTTTCCTACTTCACTTGTCCATCTTTCCGTTATGCATCGGGCCAAAACTTCTCCGGTCAATTTACCTATGGGAAATAGCATGGTATATTTTGAAAAAACACATGTAAGCACGAATATGTATTTTTTCCGTATTGCGCCATGGGCAAGGGACCATATATATCCGCTGATATCAATTCCAATGGTGCGCTGGGGAGAATGGGATTCATTTCACCCCTGATATGGTATCGCGGGTATTTGGCTTTCTGGCATATATCGCAAGTTTTCACTATTTTGGCCACTTTTTTATGCATGCTTTTAAAATAACAGCTTTCTTTTAGTAGGTGGAGGGTCTTCGTAGTTCCAAAATGTCCAATGCGTTCGTGAGCTTCTTTTATCAAATCTGTTTCCATATTAGCGGGGATGATTAGGCGCCAGTCGTAAGTATTTTTAGCCGGTCGGTGGAACATAAATCCTTTGTAGCGGGTATACTGTCGCAGGTAGTCGGGCGGTTCGGCAGCTCCTTCTTCCATCAGTTCGCGGATCCGGGACAGTCTTGGGTCTTCATATTGGGCGATACGGATTCTTTCAGGTGTTAACATGGCAGTATGAATTCGTGGTTGGATGTTGGGAGGATATGGTATGCTTTCTCCACTCTTTACGGCGAAACATCTCAGGTTGGTATCTTGACAATATGTAGCGTCTATTTCCCTGGATAGAAAGTCGGCGGTCTGATTTTTCTTTCCTGGCAGATGGGTCAATTCGATATCGTATTCTTGAAGCGCAAGAAACCATCTAGATAAGCGGTTGTGATTCAATTTGGCTGTTTTGAAAAATGTTAAGGCTTTGTGGTCGGTATTGATAAATATCTTATTGCCGAGTAACAATGTCCGGTACTTAATACATACTTCCACAATACTCAACAACTCTTTTTCGGTCACAGAATAACGACGCTGGGCTGGGTTGAGTGTCTTACTGAAAAATGCCAACACTCCTTTCTCTCCTTGCTCATCTTCTTGGAAAATCTCTGCGCCTATCGCGTAATCTGATGCATCGACATTCAAGAAAAAAGGTTTCTTTAGGTTAGGGTGTTTCAACACGACGGAATTTAGGAAAGCTTCTTTTAGTTGTTGGAATATGATCTCTTCTTTGTTAGTCCAAATCCAAGGCTTGGTACTAGACAGTATATGACTGAGTTGAGCAGTGTAGTGTGACATTTGTTTATTAAAACGGCGGTAGAATTGTAAAAATCCAATAAACTTTTGTAATTGTTTACGGTTGGTTGGTGATGGAAATTGTCTGATGGCTAATAATTTGTCCGGGTCCTGTGATATGCCAGTAGGTGTGATTATGTGTCCTAGATATTTCACCTCTCTCGCAAAAAATTCACACTTAGATAGTTTGAGTTTCAATCCGCAATTTATCAATCTATCAAATACTATATCTAAATGCTGGCAATGTTCACGTATATTCTGTGAGGCTATTAATCCATCGTCCACGTATAATGTACAGTAGTCTCTGATATCGTCTCCTAGCGCCTGTCTCAAACATCGTATGAATATAGCCATAGCATTTCTTAATCCAAACGCTAAACGAGTGAACCTATAATTGCGTCCATTAAACAGGAAGGATAAATAATCGCGCGATTCCGGTGCTACTTGGACTTGCCAATATCCTGCGCTCAAATCTACCGTTGAATATATGGTCTTGCCATGGAAAGTTTGCATAACTTGTTCAATTTGGTCTGGTCCTTCTCGGTCATCATCCAATATGCGGTTCAAGGCGCGAGCATCCAGACAGAGTCTCACTGTTCCATCCTTTTTGGCTACACACACAATCGGCAAACTATAGGGTGCTGTGGATTCTTCTATAATTCCTAGTTGTTCCATGCGAGATATTTCTGCTATGGCGGCGGATCGATAGGTGAAAGGTATGGGGTATGATTTGCGGTAATACGTGTCGTGTGGTTTAACGTTGAGTGAACATTTGAAGTGAGTAGCTAGGCCAGGTTGTTCGGAAAAAACGTCTGCATTTTTGCGGAATACTTGAATTATTTCCTGTCTAGTGTCAGGGTGCCAATCGGTACGTTGATGAATTCTGTTTATCAGTATCTCTAACAATTCTTCGGTACTAGAGTCGGCTCTTGACGGTGCTCGGTCCTTCGTTGTTAGGCTTAGTACCTCCATACACTCCATAGCATTTTCCATTCCGTGGATACCCCACTCCCTCGGCACGCCTTCCATGTAGTGAGCGAAATGTACCTCAGCGATTCCTTCAGTGCGTTTCTTCAGATCAAGGGGTACTATAACTTCGTATGCTTCGGTTTCGGTAAATGCATGAAATTTCGAGGTTTGGAAATTTAAACAGGCCTGGAAGTGTTGTAGAAAATCTGTACCTATTATTATGTGCGGACCGGAAACAGGTAATACAAGAAATGTATATGCGAATCGTTGTTGTTGAAGATTTATTTCCAGTAAACATTGAGTAGTTATGTGTATTCGCCGTCCTGGACTGATACCTGATACATATACGTTGGTTAACGGTAGAGTGGCTAATTTTGTTTTTTCTTTCAGACGTTGAAATAAGTCTTGAACTTGTGCTTGAACTTTCATTCCATATATTTCGATATCGATATACGCTTGCATTTGGATATCCGGTGTCCTGCTTTCTTTTTCCGTTTCTTCTAACAAAGTCTCCGGTAAATCATTTCTGAATGTGGTGTATGATGTTGAAATATCCTGCTTTTCTTGGTTTGTTTCACTTGAGTTTGTGCTTGCTGTATCGGGGGTATCATATAGTCATGGTTTATTAGCTGTAGTTTTCTGTATATCTGGTGGCGGGTCGTTGGGTGCTGGGTTCCGGGTTTTTTGTTGATTCAATCCTATTGCATGTGCTAATGTATAATTTGTACTTACTTGTTGAGGTGGCGGTTTATAATTTCTGTTGTAATTGTTTTGTGTGTGATTATTATGTGAGTTTAATCGATCACGGCCATCATAGTGATTCTTACGATTGCTCTGCTGGGCATAGTGGTTGGTTGTGCGATTTTGAAATTTTTCATTATTCCAGTTACCATTTTGCCTGTGCTCATAGCGGCGTTCAAATTGAGGAGCAGATCGGTAGCGATCATATGATACCGGTTCATAATTTTGGCTGTTATACTGATTAAATTTTGAGTTATGTTGATTTGGTGCGTATCTCTGGTCTGAACGGTGGTTTGATATGCCATCACAGACTGTATGCCATATAAATGATTTATCAGCTGCTTACAATCAGTAATGGGTTGTGTGGCGAGTGCCATTCTAACTTGATACGGTAGCTTCTTTAAAATAATACTTGCTAATGCCGATTCATTAATGGGCTCGCTCAATTGAGAATTTTTAAACTGTAGGGCAGTGACGAAAGTGGTACATGCACCGTCTAAGTTAGGGTTGAAATCGCATGATATAATGTCCGCTAGCACGTCCAACTGTTTACTTCTGCTCCAATACTGTTCCAGGAAGACAGCTACAAACTCATCCAATGATGTAAATTCATGGGCTCTACTCCGAAAGAACATCAGGGGTTCGCCAATCAATAAATTAGTCAAACGAAGACGCCAAAAATTCCAAGAGGTAGGTGCAAGAGTTTGTACTAATTTTATCTGATCAATGAATGGTTGAGGTTGCAAATGGCGATCAGTATTATCAATTTTCCCAGTCCTTGTAATATACTATGTACGTTGAGGTTGTCTGTTTGAATCCCTTGAGGTCGTTGTTGAATATGATTTTCTAATGCTGTTATTTTTTCCTGTGTTATCTGCCATTGACTATTATGTGTAATTTTATTTGCGTTTATTTCTTGATTTAATTGAGTCAGAGTGGATTTTTGAATTAGTAGAGTTCCGTTTAAAGCTTTACAGGTTTCTGTATTTTGATTTATGCTACCTTGCAGTTGGTTCATTTTTGTGGACATATTAATCTGTTTATTTTGTATTTCTTTAATACTGTTAATATTTTGTCAACTGTAGTTGTTAAGGTTTGATTGGCAACGGTAATTTGTTTGTGGATTCTTGGTGGCAATCGGCCTTAATGTTATTTGTTATATCCTGAATGGGTGTAGTGATTTGTGTGGTTAGGTTATCTATCCTTCCATTGAGTTCACATGTAACCGTATCCAACCTTTCCGATAATCCTGCCGTAACTTTATCCTGACTTTCTTTTGTAGAGTTATCATTGCTTTTAATTCTTCCCTATGATTCTCTACTTTAGTTTCAATATTATCCAACCGTTGTTCTACTGATTTTATAGCGCCTGCGGTCTCTTTCATGCCCTGTTCCACTGTTTGTTTATTTTCCTCTTTTACTGTAGCAATCTCTTTTTTAATCTCCTGCATCATATTATCCATTGTTTTTTGTAACATAATATTGAAAGTACTGCTAGTTTGTTCCATTATTACCTTTTGAAGCGGATCTAACTCTGTGATTGAAAATATACTTTGTTTGCCAGGTGTGACTCGGCCTCCGGCGATGCGGGTTCTGCAGGCTGCTCCTCGCCCCCTTCAAAGTTGATCTCTACTATCCGTTGATTCAATGGTGTGTCAGCGGCGTCGATTCGAGTGGATGATAGAGGTTGCAGACCTGGTGGATCGAAGACTATCGACCCGACGCTTCCTGGTTCCCTTTCTCGTGGCGTATTGGCATCTACCGTGGTGGGGTTTGATGTGCTTGGAGTCGACAAAGTGGGATCTGTGCAACCGCCGTACATATATGAAACTTCAGAGTTTGCGGGAGTGTGATTCATTATGTCAAATATGATAAATGCTAATTAAAAAGTGATAAATGATAAGCGAAAATGCTTAAAAAAGAGACACAAACCGGGACTTACAGTGAAACAGTGATGTGTAAAGTGTTTGGATACTCATACAACAAGGTATTTATACTTAAGTTTTTTATAATGCTCTAGCGCCCCCAATGTTTTGTTTTAATTTATTCTTGGCTAGTTTACAGGCTGTGACTTATTTTCCAACCGGCTTAAACACATAATATATTTTTGACTAGAAAGTAATAGCAGTTTAGGCTTATAAAATATAATCTCTCTCTATAAACATGTATTTTTTACAGTACTAATAATATAAAATTTTCTTTAAAACATATAATTTCTCTTATTTAAAGCTATTGATTCCCCAAAAAGTAATACAAATTTCACTTCGCCAGTTTTCCTCAAAACTCGTATAAGTTATCTATAATTTTCAATATGGTTATTGACTTAATTTCAAATAATTATTCAATGAGCTTGGCTCTCATCATCAGCCCCACGTTGGGCGCCATGTTTTTATGTCACGTTATTCTTTATATTTAAATAACGATTAGCCTCCTGCTTGGCATCAGTCGGTAAAGCATGAGATTTGATATAATTATATAATTAGGTCGTGGTTTTCTAATAGTATTCAGTCTTGAAAAATCTTGATAGGCCTAGGTATGGGCTTCTCCTATAACTCTTGTAATTCAATAAAAAATAAATATATATAAATATGATACTTATACTATAGTGTTGAGGAATAATAAATAAATTGCACACCATAAACGTTTCATACATATATTACACAAATAATGCAAAAAATAAATCGAGGCAAAAAATATATAAAGAGCGATAAAAAATATAATATAAAAATAGAACAATAATTGAAATCAATAAAATATCACAGGCTAAACTTTATATTCTAGATTTATGGCACGAATCATTACCATGTGCCTTTATCTTAAAATCATATGCATTCTTTTGCATGTAGCTGCGATATGCGCTTGCTAATACTTGTCGACTTGGACAATTCAATTAAAAATGTATGCTTTAAGATCAGCTTGATAAATTAGCCACTAATAATCCAAATATATATATATTAAAATCTCTAGTACTTAGTAGATTTCTTTGTATCGAATATATATTTTTATCTCAGGGTGCAAGATTCGGCACCTGACGGAATAGGTAGAGCCATTCATCTAGTGAATTAGAGCTATAATAACTATCGCAAATTATATTGCAAAAATTAAATATCATATGCATATGTTTTAATAGCCTAGATTTTATACTTCTTTGATTCAATAGAAATTTCTGAAATATTGATCTATATTTTTCTTTCAATAAAATACCTTTAATACTAATTTTACTTGCGCAAGTATTACTCTTATTAATTTCTTAATTTATAATAAAAACCCTTTCGGCGAGCTAGCTTTGATCATTAGATTAATTCGAAGCACTAGGGCGCCCATCACTAATTCAAATTTATCACTCACGTGTCGAAAATCTTCTTGTAAGCCGCCGATGTCGATCCAACTCCATGTGGTCCGGGAATATGGTAGCCGGAATCGTCTCCTCCAAGGGGTTATAAATTTATTTAAAAATGAAAATGACTTCTGCTTCACAATAGCATCACGAAGTCTTTTAAGAAATTTAATAATTTAATTTAACTTTAACTTTTACAAAATCATTATCAAGGTACTACGCTCTAAAATATTTGGGGTCCTCTCCTGGTGGCATTTGGTTGGCGAGTGCTGGTTCTCCTTTCTCAATTTTACAAATCTTATTTCCGACTTTCAAATTAGCATAAAATTTGAATATCTTAGTCCTCCGCCATTAGGTTCAAATAGATCTTACAAAAAATACCAAAATATTGCTTAGATTGTATGATTAATAATTTCTTTGCTTTCGAGCCATATCGATAACATAGACTATACAACAATTCAACATAGATTCCGAACATTTATAGAAATATATATAAATATTTTTGAATTGGCCTACAATTGCCGCCTATTAACTGCCGTTTTACTATTGGTGCATGCAAATTTTATTCGGTATTCATGCGCCTGGTACCTCTTATTTCCTGAATACATTAATTATTTTTATTTGGTTTATTTGTTATGCTCTTTACATGCTAGCTAATATTCTATACATTAATATTAATTCCATGCTACCTAATAATTAGCCACGTGATCAGGTGTTTTTTCACATTGCACACCATCTGATTGCAATAAAGCTCTGCCAAGGGGTTTTGGTCAGATTCTACGTTTCTCGGTTTGATCGATCTCTAGGTCACCGATCCGTGAATACATGTACCTAACCTCAATCTTCAAATATTTTATATAATAATCTATTTATGAGCAACAGAATTCCTTCAAATCCTTTTTAGGTTTTTGTACCATTTAGCCAGAACAAGCTGATGCTATCTAATCTTAGTTATTATCTATTTGGCGATATTAGCCAGTTACTTTATTTTCAGACCTATTACTATTCGGTTAGGGATTTTTATCTACCCAAATTGATACTTTACATGTTATTGAATCCATGAGCTTCTATTGATTTCCATGAACATGTATTGATATCAATAGAGTTTTTCTATAGATTTCTATGGATCTCTTCCACTAGGTCAGGTAAGCTGGTTGTAAATGAAGCTTTATTATTAATAGTCAACGCTTGAAAAAGACAGGCTCAATCACCAGGAATACTATAAATTCTATGAGGGACCAGTAAGCCATAATTTTGAGTAGTTCAATCACTTCCATCAAGTATGGACACTGGATACATTATGGACAATCAATACGTATGAAATTTATATGCTACAAAATGAAAAACTTTGATTGAAGTGACCCAGACTACTACAATATGAATAACCATTCAGATCAAATAATAATAAGAAATCACTCACATCTCTTATCAACTCATACTTTTTGTTCACAAAATATTAACACAAAAATATAAGTTATATTGAATGAACTCACGGCTAATAGTACTCAAGTTTGTCTTTTTCTGGTCATGCTACAAATAATGTAGGTTTATGTTTGACATCTTGTTTTGGTAATCTTGTTGTCTATTGAGAAATTTTTCAATTTTTTTTTTGGTTTGCAATAAAATTTAAATTTGAGAAAAAAAAATGATCAACAAACTCCCAACCAAAGAAAATCTCTGTGCTCAGTTCTGATTGGAATGTATGAGACTCCATATACAGCTAATAGAAGGCCAAGCATGAGCATACAACAATAGAACAAACACGTGGCAAAAGCTTGCGCTCTCGAAAAACTCAGAATTAATTCGATCAGTGATTGATAAAATTATTTTAAGCTTTCCAATGATTACAACATATGTTAGAATATCATGTGTTAATTATATTCAGTTCCATATGGCATTCACCTTACCATGTTCATAACCTTACTGAGAGGATACTTTTTCATCCTTTGAACCCTGAGAGGCGAAAATCTCGAAATCCGTTTTAGTGTGCATCTAGCATGTTTGAAGAATATTGTGCAGTGTTTTAAGTCTGTCGGCAATTAGTTTGAGCTGTAGTGTGATTTTACATGAAAATTTTCAAAAAAAATCTCTCTCTGGACCCCTCTCTGTTCCTGGTCGGATTTTTTCTGCATAGATCTGATTGTTTTTCGTGGATGAACAAAAAAGCTCCTCATGACTTTGCTGTGCAATGAGCGGTTAAAAAGTACAACATTTTTGAGGGGCCCCAGCTCCCTCAGGGGGGCAAATTCTCGAAAATCCTTTCTTAGTGGATGTTTTGAGGCTATCATGAACAATTGTGCAAAATTTCAAGTTTGTAGGCTCAGTAGTCTGGGCTGTGGTGTGATTTAAGTCTGTCGGGGCTTAGCTTTTATAGATATAGAGATATGGAGGGAAAGTCACTTATATCAAAGTCCAAAGAATGAAATCGAAGACACTGATTTCGAATGCAATATTATCACTTACATGGATATCAAATTACATACAAGAAAAAGTGCTTGTTAATTTCATTGATATTCTCAATAAAAGAAGCAATCTATTTCATTTAATTGAGATAAATGGGATGAATTGATTCATTATTATCAATGGAATGGATATAAGATGTAACATTATTTTTTTCTTTAATGTGTGCCCTGCTTGGCTGCAGTCGGTAGAGCAAAGATTTGTAAGATGTGTCAAACTTTTTGTGGTTCCTGGAAAAATAATAATACCAATTTCTTACCAGCTCTCCCAGGAGCTCAAACAGTTCTGTACTCTCCCTGGCTGCAAACGTCGGCCGCTTTAACATTTCACAGTTCCTGTGACTGATTTGTTGTACTCCACAAATATAGATGTAGTAGAGATGAATAGATATAAGGGCTTTGATTATCATACTAGACGCGGTACCGCCACTAATGCCACCCACCCATTCACCAAAGTGGTCAGCAATGAAAAATGATACCGAGTGGAATCAAAGGCGACACTCTATCAGAATACCTCATGAATTCTATTGATTGATGTGGCTGCAACTTAATACCATGACCTTTGAGATTCTTCAAATCAGAAGTATTGGTACTGGATAATTTATATAAATCTCGGGAACGTATTATTTCCAATGATTTGGTAATCAATGCTGTATATCGCTGATTTATCCAACTTATTCGGTGAAGAATATAGTTGGCTGGTAATCTTAATAATATTTCAATACTGGTGACAAAATAGACTATAACAAGATTGGTCATGCATGGAGATAGGATAATCTTTATAGATAATCTTCATGGATATAGGTGATTAATCTTCTTACCGCTTATAATTTCTGGTACATGGTTTATTTTCCTACTCGGATCACCGAAACTACAGAGTCAGTCATTGACAATGTTTTTAAAAATATTGACAGCTCGATAATCAGTGTTTCTGGAATAAATACACAACTATCTGATCATGATGCACAGCTTGTTGAGATAAAAATAGATGAGGCAAAAAACAGTAAAAAAGATACATTTATATTTAAATATTGTAGAAGCTTCTCTGATGACAACATCTCCATGTTCATTTCAGCTTTAAGTCAGGAAACTTGGCTTGATGTATTCAACTCCGACGTCAAATGTAAATATGATAATTTCAATAAAGCCTTCTCCCATTACTTTAATACATATTTTCCAAGAAAGTTAGTGAAACAGAATATTAACCGAAAGTCATGGATAACACCAGAGTTGAAAGTAGATAAGGAAGAACTCATCCATCAAACTATAGTGCAAGATTATCCAGGGATGGAACTAGAAATATTAATCTTAGGGAAGATCTAGGATATTAAGGACAAAACTAATCCAAAGCAAAAAAAACTATTATGATAACAAATAAAAAATTCCAAAAATGTTATGAAAGAGACTTGGAGAATAATAAACACGGAGGTTGGAAATAAAAATAAACTATTTAAAAACCTAACTTTGAAAAGTGGAGAGCAGATTTGTTCTAATCCAAAGAAAATATGTGAACTTTTCTTGAATTACTTTTCGAAAGAGGAAATAGATATAGGAGACTCTCAAAACTCAACACAAAGTGATGGTTTTGCAAATGTCATTGATCAAGAATTTAGATTCCAAACTATTGATTACATGAAACTTGATAAAACTATCTCTAGTTTTGAAATGTAAGTACAGTGCAGGATACGATGACGTACCAATCATCATCATTAAAAAGGCCAAAAAAGTTTTGTTGAAGCCACTGCGACATCTGATAAACTCTTCTCTTATTACCGGAATATTTCCTGAGCAGTTAAAAATTTAAAAAAACTATCCCAGTACATAAAAAGAATGATGAAAATGATATTAACAATTACCATCCGATTTCTCTATCACCAGCAATTTCCAAGATTTACGAACGTGTAGTTTCTGACCAGCTTCTTGTATATTTGGAGAAAAATGAACTTCTCGACTCCTTCCAGCACGGGTTCCATAAAGGGAAATCAGTCAAGACAGCAGTAACAAAATTTATCGAATCTGTCATTGACTCGATAGATAACTCGGAAAGAGCAGTCGGGATATTTTTAGATCTCACACAAGCTTTTCATAGCATTTCGCACAGGATTTTGCTTGGTCGTCTTAAAACTTTAGGGGTGACAGGTGTATCTTACAAGTGGTTTGAATCATACATCATGAACAGGAAAATGTTTGTTCAAATAAGTCATATGAATCACAAGGGATTCAGGAATACCTTCAATTCAAAAATGAGAACAAGTAGGTGCGGTGTACCCCAAGGCTCAATACTGGGACCAATTCTCTTTATCTGTTATCTGAAAGGTATACCATATCTCGAAGGCAATAGTGAGCTAGTTTTGTATGCTGATGACGCAAACCTGAAAATATCAGCCAAATCCCAGGATGAAATTGAGATAATAGCAAGATCAAACCTCTCCACTTTGGCAAAACATCTGATGAACAATAAATTAATAATTAATATGAGTAAAACGAACCTATTGACATTTACTATATAGCAGGTAAAAACATTTTTCCTTCAATGAATTTGGACAACAAAAAGTCATTTCTCAGTTCACCTCTACCAAATTCCTGGAATTAACAGTAGATCAAAACTTGAATTGGACAGAACATGTCACAAGGGTTTTGTCGCGGGTATCGAGTGGATTATATGCTCTTAGAAAAATGTCTCCCTTTTGTAAAATGGAAACGCGGAAAATGATTTATTTTGCCTACATACACTCTATAATATCCTTTGGTATAAGTCTTTATGGATCTACTTCAAATCAGAACATGGATTCAATTCTCAAATCACAAAAACAAACTATAAGAATAATTTTACACCTAGACCCCATAGCATCAGTTAAAGAACATTTCGCTCACTTGAATATAATGACAGTTTACAGTCTCCACATCTTTGAGACAATAATGAGTGTGAAAGAAAATCTTGGAAATATTTTGATGTTAGGACATAATCATAGGTACAGCACTAGAAACAGAGATAAACTTTTACATTTGCAAAGCCATAGACTTGAGTTCTACAAGAAGAAGCCACATACATTGGAGCCAAGTTCTTTAACAAGCTACCTACGCGAATCAAACAAGAGCTGAATAAATTCAAATAAATTCCCAATAAATTCAAATTGGAATTAAAGAGATATTTAACTGGAGAAGCTCTTTATAATATCGAAGAATATTTGAATGAATGAGATCAGCTCCTATGAGTTGAATTGTATTGTATGTTTGTATTGTTGTATTCTGTAGATGTTTTATTTGTTATATATTTTATTTTAATTGTATCTAATCAAAGATATATGTTTATGACACTATTCATTGTATACACTGTACAAATTTATGAATAAAGAAATAATGATATGATATGATATGATAATAAATAAAGGGTACACCATTCAAAAATACACATATTATTATATAAATATGAACAAACAAATAAAATATAGAGCAACAAGTATAAAAAGTGATTAAAGAACAAATATATATTTATATATTGAAATATCACATATAGCTCACTAATGTTTGACTTTGCTTTTAGCACGAAATATAACCATGTGCTTCTTCAATCAGCAATCATATGCTTTTAAATTATGCAGCTCAGTTATCGACTTGCTGTTGCTTGTCGAATAAAATTTCATGTATCTTCTTTTCAAATTAATACAAATAATTAAATATAAATTATAAATCCCAGAACATATTAATGTGAATTCTCATGGCAATAGCCTCTCTCAGGGCTAAGATTCGGCCTCTGGTGGAAATCAGATAAATTAATTTATCTTATGAACATGAGCTTCATTAACATCTTTATAATTCACTGATAAAGAGAATGGTCAAGTGAGCATATATTATAATATCAAAAATTAATGAATTAAATACTCTGTGATGTAACTCGGTACCGAGGTAATGTGACGATCAAATTATATTTTCCGGCATTGAGATTCATGAAAGACTTAAACAAATGAATGGGCCCATCATCAATTTAGAATAAGGATATTGTCATGTATATGGAATTTTGTAAAGTGGTAATCCTTTTTTTATAATGAATTTCTAAACATTCATTGTGTTTGATTGAATTTTTCCTTAATTCATTCCATTAGATGAGAATACCGAATGATTAGTAATAGGGTTTCCTTAATACTGATTATCAATAATTTATAAAATTATTTCAATATTTTTCAGAAAATCGTTGTCTTGAATAAATATTTTTTAATTCAAAATTTCTTTTCAAAACCCATATGACAGCGATTTCATTGTTGTTCTGATAAAGAGCCAATGCAACCCGAACAAAGATATAGATCACAAATCCATGTATGATTG
Organism: Nilaparvata lugens; assembly: GCF_014356525.2. Classification (NCBI taxonomy): domain Eukaryota; kingdom Metazoa; phylum Arthropoda; class Insecta; order Hemiptera; family Delphacidae; genus Nilaparvata; species Nilaparvata lugens. Next base: position 50,611,712 of record NC_052504.1, read on the forward strand.
AGCCTCTTACCGCTATCAGAATTGATGATGAATATTTTATTAAATGAATATAATTTCTGAAAAGGGGTTCGAGTACAGAATCTAATCCCATCAGTGTTGGATTACATTGACTTAAATCCTGCAAAATGTCGCATACACTGCTTAATTTAGTCTGGAATTATAAGCTAAGCTGCCGACAGTGACCAATGTAAAAGCAAATGTAAGCAGAATTATATTTATTAATCCCGCAGTGATCCACTGATACATTAGCAACCATCCACAACCTTCCACTCAATTAATTTCCCGACTTGTTACACTGACCATATGAGGTCTATCACAATACCAATGGTAATGTGTCAAAGACGATATCAAGGTTTTCAGAAAAGAAACGAACTGGAAGATATGCTCAGTTATTTCAATATATTGACAATTTTCAAGATAAGCAGATAGTAAATAATAATTTTAAAGTTAATGATGATGATCAGTATAACGTGTTCTGGTTAACAATACCAGACATGTACAGATTACAATTTAATAATGATTGAAAATTGAAAGAAGTGTATGTTAAAATAATAATTACAGGTTGTGAATTCTGCTTTGGAATAGCTTGATCGATAGACAGATTATTATAAATTGATCTAATTTAATGATGATTATTATAATGGATTAACGTTGGATTTCCCCTGATTACAATCTGGTCATGACCATTAATTTCACTAGAATCTATATCACTCATGAATCGTAGATGGGGCCCCAATATATTACTAGAAGAACACTCACGCGACTATGTTTTCCTTTTTTTGGTTTGCAAATAATTATTCTTCTGCCATTTGCTGGATTTTCTGGCCTCCAAGTAGAACGTGTTGCTGGTATATACTCTGCGATTCATGTAGATTCAATCAGGTATTTTACGTTAATATTATCTCCACAAACAAAAAGGAACTTTACAATTAACATTTAAATTCACAAATAAACAGTTAAAAATAATTTACATAAAATTTTTCAACAAGAATGCAGTTTACTCAAAACGTGTGACTAGGGCAAGGTCAGTGCTAGAACAGCCTGAAATCTTCTTCCTACGAATTCAATTCACAATTCTATGAATCTCTTTGTTTCTAATTGCATAGGACGATTGCTATTGGTTGCAGCTGAGTGACGTAATGCACACGTCATATTTTTATGAAAAACGGTTCCTTTGTTCACATTCAATTCTCTGACTTACAAGACGAATAAATACATTAAAACATAAATATAATTCAATCATTTCAAAGTACAGTTCAATTCCAACAGTGTAGGTGAATTAATAATAATACATAAAATTACAATAACAGAGATCTCGACATTCTGTGTTGCATCTCAACAATTCAAATTTTGGTATCCTTTTCTTTATCCTCTGATTGGTTGTTCGTGCAAAGAGGAATAAATCTAGCAAGATCACTTCTATTTAATATTTATTTGTTGATAATCCAAACAATAAATATTATTAAATTAAATATTACCGTTTGTCAATGTACACTTACATACAAAGAGTATTTGTAACTTTTTGCTATTATTGTACATCAGAAACCTATATCTTTTTTTTTTTATAATTTGTTTTCAACAAATAAACTTATTTATTGTGCTTATAATTTTGATTAGCTTATTATTATAGATTCCCTTTTTCCTACACAATAACGAAAAATAATAATTTATAAATAACATGCCATCACATTATATTATACAATAAGCAGGTCTGAACGATCTCGACTCTATATTGGTGATCTAAGCGTTCGCACGTTTTAGGTTATGTTCACCACAACATTCCCTTAACCTATAGATGTGATTTTAATATGATAATTTTACAAATTGATAGAATAAATAATATAATTAGCAATATGAACTCAATTGGTTTACTGGAGTAGACTGATTCAATTTGATATTGTTATCAGTTAGCGGTAATGTTGATAACTATTATATTTCGAGATTGTTTGCTGCCTCTGCCTTGATTTTCACAATGTGATTTGAAGAATTAGTTTTTTCTTAAGTAGCCACTGGAACGATTCGTCACAATACTTAAACATGTAAATCTGATAGATTGTTCTTAATAAAATTCTTTTTACGTTTAAAGACTTGCGCAAGTTTGATATTAATTTTAATATTTAAATAACCTTCCATCAAGCTAGCTTTATTGATTCATGATTTATTCGAAGCACTGAGGGCCCCCTGATAACTTTCAATATTATTAAACTCATGTGTCGATTTTTCACAAAGTATGATGGCGATCCGGATTCTTGATGTCCTAGGCCTTCCTGGTGCTGATGTTGTCTTCTCCAAATGGGGATATTTATTTATGCGACTCACGTCTTAATACGACCTCACTGAGTCTTATGAAATCAATCTTTAAATTCAAACTTAGATTTTTAAAACGTACTGATATTTAAAAAGGGATCTTGTGCTCTATAAATTGGTGGCTGTTCCCGTGACCTCAGACAAGCAGTGGGCTTTGATCTACTCCTATTCTTTCCATGACCATACTTCCGAATTTTCAAATTTGCATATCATTCAAATATTTAATTCTAATTGGAGCTGGTCCTAGCCTCACTACTACGCAATAACATGATTCGAAATAGTCTGTGCAAATGCTAGTTATTGCATAAGATCAATTATATTTTCTGATTATTATTATATATGTTACATAAACTGGGTATTGTATAGTTTACAAATTCTTATCATTAATAAATAAATAGTATTTTTTTTGAATTAACTTGCTTTTACCGCCAGTCAGTTACTGTATTTTGATTGGCGTATTCTAAAATTACAAATGTATTCATGCACCGAGTAGGATATACCACATTTCCTTAATATTTTATTCATTTTACACATTTGTCCATGTACGTATGACATAATAAATATTTTTGTATTTTTTAAAATGTTTTTCCTTCTACATTAACATGCCATGCGGTTACCAATCCTCTGATCATATTTTAAGTGAATGCTATTTGTATGCAACTAAATTTTGCCACGGTGTATGGCCAATTCTCAATTTATACGGCTTGATCGATTATTTAGGTTGCCGACCAAGTATAATTAATAGAACCTCACCTCAATAAAAATCTGGTGTGGCGCACTCACACAACTTTCCTTGCCGTTATGAAAATTGATCAACTGACGCTAGTGATCCCGCGCATATCAAATCTACTATGCTAAGATCTGGACAGCTGGTGACAGGACAATAGCGCTGCAGACACACGAAGTCTGCGATCTCTTCATAGTGAATGATAATAGAATCAACAGTGCCAACAGTTTGCAATTAATGATCTTATTTTCTCGCATTTCGAGCTTATTTTAAATTTCAGGTGAAAATGTTACTGAACATAATTGTTATAAATTGTAGAGATATTCATGCTGATCTTTTCCCTAAAATTTTTCTGTTTAATTGTATCTGAAGCCTGATAATTGAGAATCTGAAATCAAACTTTGATAGAAGGGGCGGTGCTCCTGAATTTTTTACAGATATGGGACACACACACACACATTAATTTTTTATATAATTAAATAAATATCAATAATTCTCCTTCCCATTTGGCTGTTTAAACTGTAGCCTGGATACCCGTTATTATCTAATCTTGGTTTATTGATGTCGCACCCGGCGATAGCAATGCAGCATTTTTCACTTGAGACCTATAAAATCTTTTCATTTTTTGATTTTGATAGCTATTCAACATTTTAATCTTACAAAGTTCTGAATACGTGGAGTGGAGTGATTGAAAGTAAGTACAACAAAACGAACCAGAATCAATATTTTTGTTGTGTTATTTCTATATTAACTAGGAAGAAGAGAAAATCTTCTATTGATCGATAAAATGTACCAGTAACCAAAAACGGAAACATGGACAACCTTCTCCTAGGTGTAGCCAGTGCTCTCCAAATGCCTGATTTCTCAACAAATGAAATAAGCATCGCTCACATAGCCTACTACCAACCAAGAAAAGCCAAAACACTTCACCGATGTTGTCGTTAGATTTGTGAGAAGTATGAGAGGCAAGTGGATGACAGATTTCTGTAACTTGAAGAAAGAAGATAGGACCAGCCCTGGAATCGATGTTAAGAAAATAAACGAAAACCTGCCGAACGGACACTTCAGAGTCATGAATCAGCTGACGGCAAAGCGTGCTCAGGAACTGAACGCCGCTCGCGAGATGGCCAATACAAGAAAAGCGATTGGAAATTCGTCTGGTCTCGCGATATTCAAATGTGCGCTAGGAAGAAAAAAGACTCTCCTGTGTTCGAATTCAAAGGACTGTATCACCTGGCAAGAATTATGTGGAGAGGAATTAACAGTGTTCAATACAGGTTTGGAATAACATCTTATGGATGATCCTACGCAATTTGTAGATAGTACCTATTATAAGTGTCAGGGAAAGTGAAAATTCTATGATTACTCTGATTACATTCAATTAATGAATCATGAATAAATAATTTTAGTTGAAATAGGCTATAAGAAGCTTGGAAAAAAAAAAATGTTGATAAAATTTTTAATATTTTTGGACAATATAAAAACGAAGTTTGAGGTCATTATTTCCACTGAAACATAGACTTCTGAAGAAGATAGTTCACTACTTGGCATTAATGAATAATTTGCATAATAAAACCAATTCATTGAATCGTTCGGATGGCATATTCATATAATGTAGCTTATTGTATTTCATCGAAAATATTTGACAGTCCAATGATTATCCTTTCTTAGCCGTTTGCTAAACTAAAAAAAATAAGTATTTTTAATAACATCGGTTTATAGATTATATGAGTACCTTAGGTTCTAAAGTATTGATTATGTTTTATTCATTTGTAATTGGTGATGCAGATATTGATTTATTGAGTAATCTAAAATGACGAATGACAATTTGTCGGTTATGAGTTCGCACATTTATGATTCTTCTTCGTCAATGGAATAACTCGTCATGAGTAAAATACTTGCTTTGACCATGATGTTTCACAAATCCAAACACAACGATCCATTGAAACTGTTGCTTCAGAAATGTCATTTACTGATCATTTATATGCAACTAATCTAATAGTGATCTAATTATGCAACTGCACTTCACGCTTCTAAACGTGATGTTTGTTCACAATCTAGTCAGCCTTGTAAGGGGATTGAATGAGAATATTCTTAGAAGCAAGCGCCTCATTGATTGAGAGATGAACTCGAATGAAAGTATTTGAACATTAGTGAATGATTTGTGAATGATATTGGAATATGCATCAATAGAGCCAGAGTTTTTGAAAAGATTGAATAAATATGAAAACATTTGAAGCCTTGGATTTTCAATGGTATTCTTGTTGAATCCATAATTGTGAAAGAAGAATAATATAGAGAATAAAACATGAACCCTTCAATTTGGAACTGAGAAGAAAATTCTCAACTTATGGAAATAATAGTAGAATTAATTAAAATGCGAAAGATTTATATTGTAGGTCAGAAATAAAGGAGCTCAAGGTGATCCTAAAATATATGGTCTGTGATTAACCAATAAGAGTTTGCAATCTCATATTAATATGGATCTGAATACATTGAACGATATTTTAGAGATTTAAACGATTGATGTTGATAAATCAAGCGGAGGAAATTGGTATAGCCTAGGTGGAGAAATTCAATTCAATGTTTGGAACAAACTATAGATATTGAGGATAACTTCATTTTGACACTGTAGCCAAAGAAAGAAATCAAGGAAATAGTAGGAAATTAAACTTATAAAAGCACTGGTTGAGATAATAAATCTAACAACTTATTGAAACTATTAAAATATACGATTTCGAAACCTAGTCTTGTGAATTTATTAACCTGAATTTGTAATCCTTGCTGTTCATTTGGTTACTTTCGTGAGCACTGGGCTACACAAATAAGTCAGTTGAATTTTAGGCTGCCTAATTTTTGGAAATTTTACTTATTTACTGTCGAGAATTTTGCATAGTGAGTGTTCAAGTGATTTTTACAAGTGCTCAGTTACCTGGTAAGGATATCCAATTCACAGAATCGTAAGTGGTAATAAACTACACAGTTCGACTACACACGCTGTACTCTCCGCACAATAGTCTCCATATTGTCACCGGTACTTTCCTGTCATTACACATTGCTGTTTACAAAAATTCAATCGGAGTACTCTCTGACATTATTTAGTTTGTCACTGCTGCTGTCGATCTCGCTGAGTCTACGTAGTAGGCCTATCACTGATAGTTCGACCGGCTGACCGTTTATCAGGCTGCTGTTATCACGATCAAAACACAGCTGATCAGTTGTTTACGTGAGCCGTAATCGCTCGAATTCCGTTCGGCTCTTCATCCTTCCTATCTATTTATCCAATTAACAGCATACCTATGTACTCAGGAGCTTCCTATGTTGTATTCAAGCCATGTTTGCTCTCTTGTCGCTTCCTTTAATATTCCTATCTGACCTCTCCTAAAATCATAATAATTACACATTTCCATATTCATTATTTATCAGTAGATGATAACCGGATTTTGCGAGACTTTTTTGCGACTTTACCCACCCTCCCCCCTCCCCCCGCACCCATCCTACCTTCCCCCCTTCCCCCCGCACCATTCCCGCACCTCTCCCGCCCCCTTAGAAGAACCTCTCTCTCTCTCTCTAGAAGAAGAGGAAGAAGAAGGAGAAGAAGAAGGAGAAGAAGAAGGAGAAGAAGAAGGAGAAGAAGAAGGAGAAGAAGAAGAGGAAGAAGAAGGAGAAGAAGAAGGAGAGGAAGATGATACTCTCTCTCTCTTGTTATGCTCTAGTTAATATAGTTATGGCTAATTACATTTAGTCATGCTCAATTACATTTAGTCATAGATAGAAGGAGAGGAAGATGATACTCTCTCTCTCTCTCTTGTCATGCTCTAGTTAATATAGTCATGGCTAATTACATTTAGTCATGCTCAATTACATTTAGTCATAATCTATTTGATGATTAATAGTAGAGCGAGAGATATGTGTGTGAGAGAGAGGCAATCTACTGACAGATTCAAGTGAACGAACTTAACTGAACATGTTCTTGTCAATGGCTTGTACCACACACGTTATATTTTTAATGTTTCCAAATGTATCTTTAAACTCTCTCTAGAGAGCGAACTATGATCTTTTACATTTTATAGCAATGTCATATAAGCATTTCCAGAGATCATTAGAATTATTAACAATAGCTAATGATTCATCATTATTTGAACAACCATAATGGAAATGACC
>NC_052504.1:50619009-50658059 GCF_014356525.2 Nilaparvata lugens
CCGTATTCATGTTCGCATGTTTTACACTTGTGATGGATAGCCAAAAATATATTACAGCGAATTGTAATCGAGGGCTCTGATTGGCTGAGAAGTTCAGCGTCAGAGTGCGGTGAGGCGAACGTTAGAAAAGGGGCAAGCGGCATGGAGAACGGTTCGGAGTACGGTATGGCGAATGACTAATGTTCAAATGTTTGAATATTTTAAATGTTCAAATGTTTTAAATGTTTAAATGTTTAAATGTTTTTAAATGTTGAAATGTTTAAATGGTAAATGTTAAATGTTTAAATGTTTAAATGTTTAAATGTTTAAATGTTTAAATGTTTAAATGTTTAAATGTTTAATGTTTAAATGTTTAAATGTTTAATGTTTGATGTTAAATGTTTAATGTTAAATGTTTAAATGTTTAAAGGTTAATGTTTCAATGTTTAAATGTTTAAATGTTTAATGTTTATGTTTAAATGTTTAAATGTTTAAATGTTTAAATGTTTAATGTTTAAATGTTAAATGTTTAAATGTGTAAATGTTTAAATGTTTAAATGTTTAAATGTTTAAATGTTTAAAGGTTAAATGTTTAAATGTTTAAATGTTTAAATGTTTAAATGTTTAAATGTTAAATGTTTAAAGTTTAAAGTTAATGTTTAAATGTATAAATGTTTAAATGTTTAAATTGTTTAAAATGTTTAAATGTTTAAATGTTTTTAAATGTTTAAATGTTTAAATGTTAAATGTTTAAATGTTTAAATGTTAAATGTTTAATGTTTAAATGTTTAAATGTTTAAATGTTTAAATGTTTAAATGTTTAAATGTTTAAATGTTTAAATGTTTAAATGTTTTAAAGTTTAAATGTTAAATGTTTAAATGTTTAAATGTTTAAATGTTTAAATGTTTAAATGTTTAAATGTTGAAATGTTTCAAATGTTTTAATGTTAAAGTTTAAATGTTTAAATGTTTAAATGTTAAATGTTTAAATGTTTAAATGTTTAAATGTTTAAATGTTTAAATGTTAAATGTTTAAATGTTTAAATGTTTAATGTTAAATGTTTAAATGTTTAAATGTTTAAATGTTTAAATGTTTAAATGTTTAAATGTTTAAATGTTTAAATGTTTAAATGTTTAAATGTTTAAATGTTTAAATGTTTAAATTTAAATGTTAAATGTTTAAATGTTAAATGTTAATGTTTAATGTTTAAAATGTTTTAAATGTTTAAATGTTAAAATGTGAAATGTTTTAAATGTTTAAATATTTAAATGTTTAAAGTTTAAATGTTTTAAATGTTTAAATGTTTAAATGTTTAAATGGTTAAATGTTTAAATGTTAAATGTTTAAATGTTTAAATGTATAAATGTTTAAATGTTAAATGTTTAAATGTTTTAAATGTTTAAATGTTAAATGTTCAAATGTTTTAAATGTTTAAATGTTTAATGTTTAAAGTTTAAATGTTTGAATGTTTAAATGTTTAAATGTTTAAATTTTTTAAATGTTTAAATGTTTAAATGTTTAAAGTTTAAATGTTTAAATGTTTAAATGTTTAAATGTTTAAATGTTTAATGTTAAATGTTTAAATGTTTAAATGTTTAAATGTTTAAATGTTTAAATGTTTAAATGTTAAAAATGTTTTAAATGTTTAATGTTTAAATGTTTAAATGTTTAAATGTTTGAATGTTTAAATGTTTAAATGTTAAATGTTTAAATGTTTAAATGTTCAAATGTTTTAAATGTTAAATGTTTAAATGTTTAAATGTTTAAATGTTTGAATGTTAAATGTTTAATGTTTAAATGTTTAATGTTTAAATGTTTAATGTTTAAATGTTTAAATGTTAAATGTTTAAATGTTTAATGTTTAAATGTTTAAATGTTTAAATGTTTAAATGTTAAATGTTTAAATGTTTAAATGTTTAAATGTTTAAATGTTTAAATGTTTAAATGTTTGAATGTTTAAATGTTTAAATGTTTAAATGTTTAAATGTTTAAATGTTTAAATGTTTAAATGTTTAAATGTTTAAATGTTTAATGTTTAAATGTTTAAATGTTTAAATGTTTAAATGTTTAAATGTTTAAATGTTTAATGTTTAAATGTTAAATGTTTAAATGTTTAAATGTTTAAATGTTTGAATGTTTCAATGTATACAAGCATGTTAATATGTTTATATTTTTTTATGTTTAATGTTGCACTTCTGGCGAAACGCGGTAATAGATTTTCATGGAATTTGACAGGAATTTTCCTTTTTAAATTGCGCGTCAACGTATATACAAGGTTTTTGGAAATTTTGCACTCATTATTTATCATCCTTTGATGATAGTTACATTATTCAGTCAGCAAAATATTACTGATATTCATAATAATAAGTCTACAATATATCATAATATGAGGATCCAGAGAACTTCAAGAACTGACGTTGTAAGTCTCAATGGATTTCGAAAGGATAAATAAGTGCATACCTGTATTCATGACTAGTGTTATAAGGATGAATTAGAAGTATAATAGTTGATTTTCATTATTCTCGATTGAATATATGGTTACTGATAATCAGTCACTAACTATCTTTTTGATTTCGTTATTTGGTAATCTTCAATATCTTCAAGAGAGCAGCGGTAAGAATTGTTAATTATCAGTTACTGAAACCCATGGTGTTTCATTACATTGAGAGTATTCATGCATCTATTAATGAGCTAGAGCTGTGGTCAGAACCCCAGTATATTTGCGAGCCGGACGGCTTTAACTTTTTGCAAATTTATCTGCAGGCTAGGGATATTAACAGCTACACTGGTATATATAAAAAATACCATTTCACAAGATGAATTCAATTTTTTCTTAGTTGTTGATTGTCAATAGATGGTCTAGGAAATATGCAATTTACAATGAATCACACAGAATTCCATATTCTTTCCATCTTCCATTTTAGGATGAATATACAAGCTAAGCTAAATTCAAAAAAAAAAAATGTAAATTATTCTGTCAATCTTCATTAATAAATAGATGAATGTATTATGAACAACTCTCATGAGGTGAATAATTTTTTTTCATCATTTTCCACTTTTTCAATGATAGGGGAGTTATAATTATTTGTATAGGTCTTCTAAGGAACCATTATCTACAGCTGGTACCAATCAACTACACTTCAACTCCTAACTACCGCTTTAATACCAGTACACTATATATCACAGGGTGACATGTTCATTATACAGCAGGTAACTTTAGATGCTGAATCATATTATCACAAGATGATCTTGAATCATGATCATCTTTCCGTTCTTCGGTAGCCGCTCGGCCGACAATTTCGGAAACATAGGTATGTAGAATGGATTAATACATAATATTATTATTAGCCCCCTTTCAAAATTTCTGTTCAGAAACCATCCCCAATATTCACACAACATATTTCCAAAGTTTCATGCCGTTATGTCAAGTAGTTTTCAAGTCTAAAGGGGACCAACAAACGAACAAACACACAGACATTCATTTTTATATACTGTATATAGATTTACATTCGGCTCAAACAAAAGCCTCTCTTAATGGAGGTAGAATGATAAGGTTGAAAACTTTCAGTTCTGTTGTTTCAATTTTTTTTTTCAAATCACTTTCAAAAAGTTCATGTAGTACCTACTATTGTGTTTGAGACACTTCTGGCGCTATCATAGTTTCACCACTATTCTGCTCCACAGTCCTATCTCTTGCAGTCGTTAACTATATCCATAATAAAGTGGAGAGCTGGCTTATACACGTACGGGATAGGAAAATTATGTTTGACGCATCATCACGTCTGAACTACTGGACTAATTAACTTGAAATTTTGCATATAGATTCTCAATTAACCAAGGATGGTTATAGGCCTTTCTTCAATTCTTCAAAATTTTATTACGTCAAGTTTCCAGTTTGTCACGTTTGAAAATAGATCCTTGCGGAGCACGGGTTCCTGCTACTGTAGTTACAACATGAACTTTATTCCTGGATATCGATAACTTAAGAGAACTTGGATTCTTATTTACTTTTTCATATTATGATGTTGATTGTATGATCATTCTATTGAAAATGTTATCAATCAAGCTCAAATGATGACTATAATGACTCCCTTGTTATTGGAGTATATATATTCTCATAAGACATCTATCGATATCAGAGAATAATTACATGAACCATTAGGCCTCATGATAAATACCACATTACTTCATGACATTTTCAAGCCTCACCTACATTATATTTTTCATTGCATCATATTGCATTCCATTAGATGTAATTCCTTCTCAATTATTCACCAACGAGAGTTTTAAATCCAAAACACGAATTCTCCACTTCAGATTTCTAGAAAACAACGCATAACAAAAGCGCAGAGTTCATTGAACATTGCTGAAACGCTGCGAAATATAATAAGCCCGATAAATCCAACATTGCAAGTGGAGCCAGAATAAGGATGAGAGAAAGGGAGCGATGAGGACTTGGTGTAAGAGAGAAAGAGAGTGAGAGAGTGAGATAGTTCATGTTATTCAAGAGAATGATAGCCGATGGATGCAGGGAAATTTCAACAGGGTCTAAATATTTATCTCGTCATACTTTGAATAATTCATAGAGAGACTGTAACACGCTTTTTCGGTTCGGATGGATATAGGCGTCGCAAAGGGAGACGATAAACGTCCTCTTCTCTCCATTCTATATTTTTATTTTCATTCTCTTTATCCGCGTAAATATACTTACTTCTCCCGCCGAGGTTCTTCTTCTCGAGAAATGCTCACCACGAGAGCGTACGCGAGCATGAGATAGAGAGGCTCTCGCGAGGAGCAGTCACGTTCATTCCAAACTGTCAGCATTCTCCATGGATAACATCAATGCTATCTATTCAACCGATGCTGACACTATGGAGCGGATCTGACTATAGTGGTGGGTTCTGTGCCGATATGAGATTTGGTCTGACGTTGCCGCTGCTTCGTTGCAAAGCTCGCCCATATTGCCAGCCTCGACCCATCCCTATTCTTATCCTTATCCATAGTTCTCCAGCTTCCTTTTCCGTGCCCTTTGCCACGGTAGCCGTCAGCACACAACGCAGTTGTCTTCAGTTCTATTCTCATTTTTCTTGTTTTTCCACGAGCCCCAACACTCGATAACCGACGAACGAATGCCGAAATAAAAGCCAGGCCGTCTCTTATTATGACTATCATTGCTGGCTCGCCTACGACAACATCAATATCTGTTCCGGGAGTCAATTCTATTGCAACTTGAATACAAATGGTTTATGAATACAAAACTGTGGTAAGGTGAGAAGACTCTGTGAAGGAAACTCTCTCACAAACACTCCGTTGATGATTTTAGAATTTGAAAAGAGAAAGTTGTAGTTGTAGCAGCATTTCCTATCACTGAAAACGTTTCTTATCCCAGTCCTAGTATGATATTTGAAGACTTAGTGAGGGCTATTTGACGATCTCTCATTCTATTGATAGGAAATGTGATATAATAAATATGTTTGTTGGCGTTTCTCACCACATTATCATACATGATACATGATGAGTACCATAATATTATCTCCAGATTTGTATCATACTAGCAGGAACCCGTGCTTCGCAAGGATCTATTTTCAAACTTGATAATCTAAAAACTTGACGTAATGGAATTTTGAAGAGTTGAAAATAGGCCTATAACCATCCTTGGTTAATTAAGAATCTAGCCTACATGCAAAATTTCAAGTTGATTAATAAGTCCAGTAGTTCAGACGTGATGATTCGTCAAACATAATTTTCCTATCCCTTACGTGTATAAGCCAACTCTTTATGTTATTATAGATATGGTTAACGACTGCAAGAGATAAGAGTGTGGAACAGAATAGTTGTGAAACCATGATAGCGCCAGAAGTGTCTCAAACACAATAGTAGGTACTACATGAACTTTTTGAAAGTGATTTGAAAAAAAATGTTAAAACAACAGAACTGAAAGCTATCAACCTTATCATTCTACTTCCATTTAGAGAGGCTTTTGTTTGAGCCAAATGAAATCTTCTATCTTCTATATATATTTATAAAAATGAATGTCTGTTTGTGTGTTTGTTCCCTATGACTTGAAAAATATTTGACATAACGGCATGAAACTTTGTGAATATGTTGTGTGAATATTGGGGATGGTTTCTGACCAGAAATTTTAATAGGGTGGCTATAATGATTATCAATTAATCCATTTTTTACAGACCTATGTTTTCGAAATTGTCGGCCTAGTGGCTACCGAAGAACGGAAAGATGATCATGATTCAAGATCATATTGAGATAATATGATTTAGCATCTAAAGTTACCAGCTGTAATAAACACGTCACCCTATGATGAATTGTGTAGGCTACTGGTATTACAACGGTAGTTTGGAGTTGAAGTGTAGTTGATTGGTACCAGCTGTAGATAACGGTTCCTTCGGAGACCTATACAAATAATTTATTATCACTCCCCTATCATTGAGTAACCGGAAAATGTTGGGAAAAAATTATTCACCTGATGGAAGAGAGTTGTTCATATTGCATTCATTAATGACAGAATAATTTCCATTTTTTTTCAATAAGCTTAGCTTATATTCATCCTAGAATGGAAGATGGAAAGAATATGTAATTCTGTGTGATTCATCATACATTGCATATTTCCTGGACCATCTATTGACAATCAACAACTATGAAAACATTGAATTCATCTTTGAAACACTGATTAATCCTATCTTTATTTTTAATTTAACACTTAACTGTTAGATATTACTACCAATTGATTGGAAAGAATATGTTTTGGGAATAATGAATGCTGCATGACTAAGCACATAGGAAGTCCGTATTCAGATGTGAATGAAAATATTGATAAATTTCATGATTCACCAAATAAAGTACAGTGTGACATGAGATACATTGACTTTTAGGCGGTACGAAGTTCGCCACCCAAGTGGAAGTGATCAATAGAGATCAATAAAAAAAAGGTATTGATATTTTATCATATTGATATCAATAGGTATTTGGGCCAATACACATCAATAGTTATCCATGGATATCTATATCCATGGATATAGATAGGTATCCATGGATACCTATTGATGTGTATAATTGGCCCAAATACCTATTGATATCAATACAAATAAATGGATACCCATGGATATCAATACATAACCAGCTGTATTGATATCAATACATTTCCATGGATATGTATTGATGTGAATTGGCCCAAATACCTATTGATACCCTATTCCACCCTCTGGGTTTCCTAATAATTGCGAAGTATTGCTACGACGCGGACTAGCTACAGTCGGGTATGGGTCGGGGTCAGTAGCCGTACTGACAGGTGGAGTTACCGGACCTACACTTCTCCCTCTATCCTGATTCTTCACCCTCTGCTTCTTTCGCTAGATTTTCAATTTCAGGGGAAGAGTGTTTGTCTGTGCCGTTGCTGGCCGATTTGGCCCTTGGCCTTTGGAGTACAGGGTGGGTGTTAAGAGAGATTAAGATAACGCTATACAAGGAGACGGATCTGACTATCAGATCCCTACCAACAATTCTATTTATAAAGGTAGTACGCAATCTGAACCAACTGCGAATTGACGGCAAGCAAGCTGTACCTGCAAGCCCGGGATGTGGTTTTTCTATGGGGTTTAAGGTGAGAGCTATGGGGTAAAGGTATGACGGAACTATGAAGTTATTAGTAGTATTTAAGATGTAGTTGAATAGGGCACGGTATAGGGTGTAAGCTATAGAGAATAGGCTGCAGGGTATGAGATATACGGTATAAGGTATAGGGAACAGAGAATCAATAATAAGATTATTATTCTCTGCAGCAAATAAATATCTGCTCAATAATCCGCAATCTGAGAATTGCGCTCTAGCTCTCAGCAGGCTGGACCTGCTAGCTAAACATAGTATATCTATTTCAATTTTATGATAATTAAAGTTTGGAGGATGAGGTTTCGGGTGTCGGATTTCTGAATCGCGAGCCTGCAGCTGCGAAAGGATTTTCAGCAATTCTGAAACTGCTAAACAGGATTTCCGCGCTAATCTGGTGACTGCGCGCCGGTTATTAAGGGCCAATCTGTGACTGCCCTTAAGGGTATGGGAATCACTCTCAATCGTCCGAAACGCTTTTAAATTAATAGTCAGTATGTCGACTATTAGGAGAGGATGGGGAAATGTTTACAAGGATTCTCCTAAGCTTCTCGCTGGTCTGAGGACCGCGACTGGGTCGATCTCTAATCTGTGACTGAGATCCTGCTCTACACAAGGTTTCCTACATCTCTCGCTGGTCTGAGAACCGCGACGGGAACGATCTCTAGTCTGGAACTGAGATCTCGCGCTAAACAGGGTAGGAAAAATTAAGAGGAAGAAAGAGAGAGGATGCCGCAGTCTAGGAACTTCGGCAAGGGAGTCCTCAAGCTGTACCTGAGAGCTAGAAGGATTTTAGAATAGGGAAAGTTGAGAGAGAAAGAGAAAGGACGTCGCAGTCTGGGGACTTCGACAAGGACGTTCTCAAGCTGCACCTGAGAGCAGGAAGCGTCGCAGTCTGGGAACTTCGACAAGGACGTTCTCAAGCTGTACCTGAGAGCAGGAAGCGTTGCAGTCTGTGACTTCAACAAGGACGTTCTCAAGCTGTACCTGAGAGCAGGAAGCGTTGCAGTCTGTGACTTCAACAAGGACGTTCTCAAGCTGTACCTGAGAGCAAGAAGGATTTTAGAATAGGGAGAGTGCAGAGAAAGTAAGAGAAAGGAAGCCGCAGTCTAGAAACTTCGGCGAGGAAGTCCTTAAGCTGTACCTGAGAGCTAGAAGGATTATAGAATAGGGAAAGTTAAGAGAGAGAAAGAGAAAGGATGCCGCAGTCTAGAAACTTCGGCGATGAAGTCCTCAAGCTGTACCTGAGTTCTCTAGGGAAAGGATTGGGCTTTTCCTACTTGGAATTACAGCAAGTCTGAGTTTGCTTAATAAGTTAAAATACAGGGCCACCTAATGATATGAAAATTGAATAAGGAAAATACACCCCTTAAAACTGAGATTACCTTATTACAGAAGAGGAAATGCACACAAGTGACCAGTCCTAACATACAGTTACCTGAATCGATGTGGATAGTGATACGGAGAATAACGAACAGATTCCCACTTCCCGTATTAAACTTGAACGTCGTGAAGCGACAGAGTCGAGACTCATAAATTAAGCACTCAAAAATAATCCGCTATAAGAGCCTAGCTAAATTTCCCACTCAACTATTTGTAGCACAAACTTGAGATCCCTTACAGGTTTCAAACCAAGGATAACACGTTCACCCCCAGTGATACGGATTTAGGAAAAATAGCTGACAAGAAAGAAAATCCCACAAGGGGAGTACTAACTTCGAGTTGTCCGGAACTCATCCTACAATATTCTATATTAACACAAAATAGAATAATTCTCCTATAAATAATTAGTACCGGGAACGTCGTAAGGAGAGGAGATTCGCGACCCAATCTCACGCTCAATCACAGAACAACTGCCCTCTCCTGGGTCTCCTTGAAGCAGTACGGGGTCGCTGAAAATTAGGAGGCCGGGGGAAAAGAGATTGCCGACCAATGGGAGTCTGAAAAGACAATCACGCCACTGGTCATGTGACAGGGTATGAGTCCACTAGTGCTGATGCTAAGGGTGCATACATGATCACAATACTGCTAATTCCTATAGTAAATAGATTAGGCCGGTAAACAATATTTCTATTCCAGAAATTTCATGATGAACGATACCGACCCGACTCGGTAGCCGCTTATCGCTCTGATGATACGGCTACTGCTGCTGCAATACTATAACGTTCAAACCAGTAAACAAAATCTGGAAATTTCTGGTTATGATGAATCTGTTGCTGATGATTTATAGGGGTTGACAGCGATGGTGATGATGTACATACACAACTACAAGTCGAACAAGATATATCTGGAAGTCGACCCTATTCTAATTCTAAAATAGAATAAATTCACTAAGTTATTCATTAGACGATGACTCTACGTCCGTCACAGAAATTCACTGTGTGACAATGGATACCCATGGATATCAATACATAACCAGCTGTATTGATATCAATACACATCAATACATTTCCATGTATATGTATTGATGTGTATTGGCCCAAATAGCTATTGATACCAATACACATCAATAGAAATCCATGGATGTCAATACATAACCAGCTGTATTGATATCAATACAGATCAATAGCCATCCATAAGCAGCCTGTCCCCTTTTTAGAAAAAATCCTCTTTTAAATCTAGGAGAGCAACTTAGGATGAAGATAACATTTGCAAGTATCAGAATATTTTAACCCAGCTGCAACTGGCATCAGACAAGAGAGTATACCTGTTTAATTATCTATAATTAATAATAAGTGAATTGGATTCAGTGAATAGACATATTGCTATATTGATGAAAAATTAAGGGATGTAAATAGTTAAGACATAAATAATGTGAAAAGTTGTTTATTAAAATAACTCATAATATGCATGTCATTTACCTATTAAGAAAGGTCCTTATTGTGGTGCTCCAGAATACTCTTCCTGTTTTAAGTAGCAATTTTTTGAGCTACATACTGGTTTATGTTACTGCACCTCAATTCAATCTCAATTTTTGAAGTGTTCAGATTTTCCTCCAGGATCCGGTGTTTGAACATTTCTAGAACAAATAACAGTTCAAAGTATACAATATTAACAAATTAGAAAATATGGATTTTATTTCCTGAATTAATCTGCTAGCAAATTTATTTAATAACCTAAAAATGTAGTAAAATATGCATGACTCTCCCACTCGTGAAAGAAACGTCCAAGATAACACAAGAGCGTTTTTTCCACGTAAAAATTATGTCCTCACAGTTTTACATTATAACGTCATATTCTGGTGGGAAAGTCGAGAAAATCCCATTTTTTCACGTGAAAAAAGTGGAAATGTTCCAACTTTTCATGTGAAAAGTAGGTTATGTGAAACTGAAACTTGAAAATAACGTTTTTTTTTTGTTATTAAGTGTTGTGTTATGAGGTTATGTTATGCGTGGCCAATAATAGTCTTTGAAAAGATTATCATTTAAATATATAAGTATTTAGACCTATGATAAATGTATTATTTCATTTCAAGGTACATCAATAAAAACAAAATCACTTGACTTACCTATATTTTCTGGATAAAATCACAAAAATTACATACTATGGAACAACCTCCAAAAACTGTTGGTCTGTTGCAAAATGCATTGACCAAACACCACCGTGCAACTATCCATCAACTATTGATGGACCCAAAATGTTGATATAATATTATCAATACATCGATAAATAATAATTATCGACTATTAATAATTATATATTCTCAAACATCATTTACATCTTCATATGGAAATGCATTATTCAAATTACATAGTTTAAATGAGTAAAAGTAGAATACAATCATGATTTCTACATTTTTATTGCAATAAAATCGGTTTACCTCTGGAAAAAAGTTAGAATTATTTTGATATATCAATTGTTAAAACTTTGATGTTTCCATTTCACAGTATCAATATTATTGATATATCAATATTTTCATTTGATACCATAGTAATGATGGCAATTTCAAAATTATTGACAATGTTACTGTTATTAAAACTTTTGATATTAATTTCAGGTGGGGATTAATAATTTTTTATGGGGGGACATTTGTGCTTGACACTGAATAATAATGTTGGAAACAATAGAATAGTAGGTTGTTATCATTTAAATTGAAACCCGAAAATCATTTCAAAGACTCTGTGAGTAATTCCAGATACTGCATGATTTTCCTCATAAACTGTGATCTAATTTGAAAAAGTGTTATAACTTCTCCAATTTTGGATAGAATCATTTCAAATTTCAAGACAAGGTTGATAATATGAACAGAAACGTTCATGATTTTTTTCAGAATTTTTAATGATAGACTACATTTTTTTTTTCAATTTTAAACGTCAGTAGCACGTTAACGGCACGTCTGACAGGATTTTCACATAGGGCAAAATGTGCTGGAAATTTATTTCTACACCCGAATCAGTCATCAAGAATACATTGTTTCAGGAAAATTGAAAATCTGCGAAAATTATTCAGTTTTAACTGAGCATTTAAAATTACCGCAAAATATCTATAAATCTTTAATTGTGCATTGTAGACGATTTTTGCAGGAGACAAAAAGTGCTGGAAATTCACTTTTACACCCGAATCAGTCATCAAAAATACATTGTTCCGGGAAAATTGAAAATCTGCCAAAATTATTCAGTTTCAACAACATTTAAAATTACCGCAAAAGGTCTATAAATCATTAACGGTGCATTGTAGGAGATTTTTGCAAGAGACAAAAAGTATTGACTGTATTACCATGATGTCTATTTGTTTGTATTTACTTCTAATGCTACCCATTTACTTTCAGTGATATCACTAAAATTCAGTGATAACAATAGATTTCCATTGACTGTATTTACCATTATATCTATTGATATCCATGAGCACCTATTGATATCACTGAACATACAGTGATACCAATAGAAGTTCATTGACTGTATTTACCATGATGTGTATTGATATCCATGAGCTTCTATTGATTTCCATGAACATGTATTGATATCAATAGAGTTTTTCTATAGATTTCTATGGATCTCTTCCACTAGGGCAGGTAAGCTGGTTGTAAATGAAGCTTTATTATTAATAGTCAACGCTTGAAAAAGACAGGCTCAATCACCAGGAATACTATAAATTCTATGAGGGACCAGTAAGCCATAATTTTGAGTAGTTCAATCACTTCCATCAAGTATGGACACTGGATACATTATGGACAATCAATACGTATGAAATTTATATGCTACAAAATGAAAAACTTTGATTGAAGTGACCCAGACTACTACAATATGAATAACCATTTAGATCAAATATAAGAAATCACTCACATCTCTTATCAACTCATACTTTTTGTTCACAAAATATTAACACAAAAATATAAGTTATATTGAATGAACTCACGGCTAATAGTACTCAAGTTTGTCTTTTTCTGGTCATGCTACAAATAAATGTAGGTTTATGTTTGACATCTTGTTTTTGTAATCTTGTTGTCTATTGAGAAATTTTTCAATTTTTTTTTTTTTGGTTTGCAATAAAATTTAAATTTGAGAAAAAAAAAAATTATCAACAAACTCCCAACCAAAGAAAATCTCTGTGCTCAGTTCTGATTGGAATGTATGAGACTCCATATACAGCTAATAGAAGGCCAAGCATGAGCATACAACAATAGAACAAACACGTGGCAATAAGCTTGCGCTCTCGAAAAACTCAGAATTAATTCGATCAGCTGATTGATAAAATTGTTTTAAGCTTTCCAATGATTACAACATATGTTAGAATATCATGTGTCAATTATATCAGTTCCATATGGCATTCACCTTACCATGTTCATAACATTACTGAAGAGGATACTTTTTCATCCTTTGAAACCCTGAGAGGCGAAATATCTCGAAATCCGTTCTTAGTGTGCATCTAGCATGTTTGAAGAATATTTGTGCAGTGTTTTAAGTCTGTCGGCCAATTAGTTGTGATTTTACATGAAAATTTTCAAAAAAAATCTCTCTCCTGGACCCCTCTCTGTTCCTGGTCGGATTTTTTCTGCATAGATCTGATTGTTTTTCGTGGATGAACGAAAAAGCTCCTCATGACTTTGCTGTGCAATGAGCGGTTAAAAAGTACAACATTTTTGAGGGGCCCCAGCTCACTCAGGGGGGCAAATTCTCGAAAATCCTTTCTTAGTGGATGTTTTGAGGCTATCATGAACAATTGTGCAAAATTTCAAGTTTGTAGGCTCAGTAGTCTGGGCTGTGGTGTGATTTAAGTCTGTCGGGGCTTAGCTTTTTATAGATATAGAGATATGGAGGGAAAGTCACTTATATCAAAGTCCAAAGAATGAAATCGAAGACACTGATTTCGAATGCAATATTATCACTTACATGGATATCAAATTACATACCAAGAAAAAGTGCTTGTTAATTTCATTGATATTCTCAATAAAAGAAGCAATCTATTTCATTAATTGAGATAAATGGGATGAATTGATTCATTATTATCAATGGAATGAATATAAGGTTTAACATTATTTTTTTCTTCAATGTGTGCCCTGCTTGGCTGCAGTCGGTAGAGTGAAGATTTGTAAGATATGTCAAACTTTTTGTGGTTCCTGGAAAAATAATAGTACCAATTTCTTACCAACTCTCCCAGGAGCTCAAACAGTTCTGTACTCTCCCTGGCTGCAAACGTCGGCCGCTTTAACATTTCACAGTTCCTGTGACTGATTTGTTGTACTCCACAAATATAGATGTAGTAGAGATGAATAGATATAAGGGCTTTGATTATCATACTAGACGCGGTACCGCCACTAATGCCACCCGCTACCATTCACCAAAGTGGTCAGCAATGAAAAATGATACCGAGTGGAATGAAAGGCGACACTCTATCAGAATACCTCATAAATTCTATTGATTGATGTGGCTGCAACTTAATACCATGACCTTTGAGATTCTTCAAATCAGAAGTATTGGTACTGGATAATTTATATAAATCTCGGGAACGTACTATTTCCAATGATTTGGTAATCAATGCTGTATATCGCTGATTTATCCAACTTATTCGGTGAAGAATATAGTTGGCTGGTAATCTTAATAATATTTCAATACTGGTGACAAAATAGACTATAACAAGATTGGTCATGCATGGAGATAGGATAATCTTTATAGATAATCTTCATGGATATAGGTGATTAATCTTCTTACCGCTTATAATTTCTGGTACATGGTTTATTTTCCTACTCGGATCACCGAAACTACAGAGTCAGTCATTGACAATGTTTTTAAAAATATTGACAGCTCGATAATCAGTGTTCCTGGAATAAATACACAACTATCTGATCATGATGCACAGCTTGTTGAGATAAAAATAGATGAGGCAAAAAAACAGTAAAAAAGATACATTTATATTAAATATTGTAGAAGCTTCTCTGATGACAACATCTCCATGTTCATTTCAGCTTTAAGTCAGGAAACTTGGCTTGATGTATTCAACTCCGACGTCAAATGTAAATATGATACTTTCAATAAAGCCTTCTCCCATTACTTTAATACATATTTTCCAAGAAAGTTAGTGAAACAGAATATTAACCGAAAGTCATGGATAACACCAGAGTTGAAAGTAGATAAGGAAGAACTCATCCATCAAACTAATAGTGCAAGATTATCCAGGGATGGAACTAGAAATATTAATCTTAGGGAAAGATCTAGGATATTAAGGACAAAACTAATCCAAAGCAAAAAAAACTATTATGATAACAAAATAAAAAATTCCAAAAATGTTATGAAAGAGACTTGGAGAATAATAAACACGGAGGTTGGAAATAAAAATAAACTATTTAAAAACCTAACTTTGAAAAGTGGAGAGCAGATTTGTTCTAATCCAAAGAAAATATGTGAACTTTTCTTGAATTACTTTTCGAAAGAGGAAATAGATATAGGAGACTCTCAAAACTCAACACAAAGTGATGGTTTTGCAAATGTCATTGATCAAGAATTTAGATTCTAAACTATTGATTACATGAAACTTGATAGAACTATCTCTAGTTTTGAAATGTAAGTACAGTGCAGGATACGATGACGTACCAATCATCATCATTAAAAAGGCCAAAAAAGTTTTGTTGAAGCCACTGCGACATCTGATAAACTCTTCTCTTATTACCGGAATATTTCCTGAGCAGTTGAAAATTTAAAAAACTATCCCAGTACATAAAAAGAATGATGAAAATGATATTAACAATTACCATCCGATTTCTCTATCAACAGCAATTTCCAAGATTTACGAACGTGTAGTTTCTGACCAGCTTCTTGTATATTTGGAGAAAAATGAACTTCTCGACTCCTTCCAGCACGGGTTCCGTAAAGGGAAATCAGTCAAGACAGCAGTAACAAAATTTATCGAATCTGTCATTGACTCGATAGATAACTCGGAAAGAGCAGTCGGGATATTTTTAGATCTCACACAAGCTTTTGATAGCATTTCGCACAGGATTTTGCTTGGTCGTCTTAAAACTTTAGGGGTGACAGGTGTATCTTACAAGTGGTTTGAATCATACATCATGAACAGGAAAATGTTTGTTCAAATAAGTCATATGAATCACAAGGGATTCAGGAATACCTTCAATTCAAAAATGAGAACAAGTAGGTGCGGTGTACCCCAAGGCTCAATTCTGGGACCAATTCTCTTTATCTGTTATCTTAAAGGTATACCATATCTCGAAGGCAATAGTGAGCTAGTTTTGTATGCTGATGACGCAAACCTGAAAATATCAGCCAAATCCCAGGATGAAATTGAGATAATAGCAAAATCAAACCTCTCCACTTTGGCAAAACATCTGATGAACAATAAATTAATAATTAATATGAGTAAAACGAACCTATTGACATTTACTACATAGCAGGTAAAAACATTTTTTCCTTCAATGAATTTGGACAACAAAAAATCATTTCTCAGTTCACCTCTACCAAATTCCTGGAATTAACAGTAGATCAAAACTTGAATTGGACAGAACATGTCACAAGGGTTTTGTCGCGGGTATCGAGTGGATTATATGCTCTTAGAAAAATGTCTCCCTTTTGTAAAATGGAAACGCGGAAAATGATTTATTTTGCCTACATACACTCTATAATATCCTTTGGTATAAGTCTTTATGGATCTACTTCAAATCAGAACATGGATTCAATTCTCAAATCACAAAAACAAACTATAAGAATAATTTTACACCTAGACCCCATAGCATCAGTTAAAAAACATTTCGCTCACTTGAATATAATGACAGTTTACAGTCTCCACATCTTTGAGACAATAATGAGTGTGAAAGAAAATCTTGGAAAATTTTGATGTTAGGACATAATCATAGGTACAGCACTAGAAACAGAGATAAACTTTTACATTTGCAAGCCATAGACTTGAGTTCTACAAGAAGAAGCCACATACATTGGAGCCAAGTTCTTTAACAAGCTACCTACGCGAATCAAACAAGAGCTGAATAAATTCAAATAAATTCCCAATAAATTCAATTGGAATTAAGAGATATTTAACTGGAGAAGCTCTTTATAATATCGAAGAATATTTGAATGAATGAGATCAGCTCCTATGAGTTGAATTGTATTGTATGTTTGTATTGTTGTATTCTGTAGATGTTTTATTTGTTATATATTTTATTTTAATTGTATCTAATCAAAGATATATGTTTATGACACTATTCATTGTATACACTGTACAAATTTATGAATAAAGAAATAATGATATGATATGATATGATAATAAATAAAGGGTACACCATTCAAAAATACACATATTATTATATAAATATGAACAAACAAATAAAATATAGAGCAACAAGTATAAAAAGTGATTAAAGAACAAATATATATTTATATATTGAAATATCACATATAGCTCACTAATGTTTGACTTTGCTTTTAGCACGAAATATAACCATGTGCTTCTTCAATCAGCAATCATATGCTTTTAAATTATGCAGCTCAGTTATCGACTTGCTGTTGCTTGTCGAATAAAATTTCATGTATCTTCTTTTCAAATTAATACAAATAATTAAATATAAATTATAAATCCCAGAACATATTAATGTGAATTCTCATGGCAATAGCCTCTCTCAGGGCTAAGATTCGGCCTCTGGTGGAAATCAGATAAATTAATTTATCTTATGAACATGAGCTTCATTAACATCTTTATAATTCACTGATAAAGAGAATGGTCAAGTGAGCATATATTATAATATCAAAAATTAATGAATTAAATACTCTGTGATGTAACTCGGTACCGAGGTAATGTGACGATCAAATTATATTTTCCGGCATTGAGATTCATGAAAGACTTAAACAAATGAATGGGCCCATCATCAATTTAGAATAAGGATATTGTCATGTATATGGAATTTTGTAAAGTGGTAATCCTTTTTTTATAATGAATTTCTAAACATTCATTGTGTTTGATTGAATTTTTCCTTAATTCATTCCATTAGATGAGAATACCGAATGATTAGTAATAGGGTTTCCTTAATACTGATTATCAATAATTTATAAATTATTTCAATATTTTTCAGAAAATCGTTGTCTTGAATAAATATTTTTTAATTCAAAATTTCTTTTCAAAACCCATATGACAGCGATTTCATTGTTGTTCTGATAAAGAGCCAATGCAACCCGAACAAAGATATAGATCACAAATCCATGTATGATTGAGCCTCTTACTGCTATCAGAATTGATGATGAATATTTTATCAAATGAATATAATTTCTGAAAAGGGGTTCGAGTACAGAATCTAATCCCATCAGTGTTGGATTACATTGACTTAAATCCTGCAAAATGTCGCATACACTGCTTAATTTAGTCTGGAAATTATAAGCTAAGCTGCCGACAGTGACCAATGTAAAAGCAAATGTAAGCAGAATTATATTTATTAATCCCGCAGTGATCCACTGATACATTAGCAACCATCCACAACCTTCCACTCAATTAATTTCCCGACTTGTTACACTGACCATATGAGGTCTATCACAATACCAATGGTAATGTGTCAAAGACGATATCAAGGTTTTCAGAAAAGAAACGAACTGGAAGATATGCTCAGTTATTTCAATATATTGACAATTTTCAAGATAAGCAGATAGTAAATAATAATTTTTAAAGTTAATGATGATGATCAGTATAACGTGTTCTGGTTTAACAATACCAGACATGTACAGATTATAATTTAATAATGATTTGAAAATTGAATGAAGTTGTATGTTAAAAATAATTATTACAGAGTGTGAATTCTGCTTTGGAATAGCTTGATCGATAGACAGATTATTATAATTGATCTAATTTAATGATGATTATTATAATGTGGATTAACGTTGGATTTCCCCTGATTACAATCTGGTCATGACCATTAATTTTTACTAGAATCTATATCACTCATGAATCGTAGATGGGGCCCCAATATATTTACTAGAAGAACACTCACGCGACTATGTTTTCCTTTTTTCTTGGTTTGCAAATAATTATTCTTCTGCCATTTGCTGGATTTTCTGACCTCCAAGTAGAACGTGTTGCTGGTATATTACTCTGCGATTCATGTAGATTCAATCAGGTATTTTACGTTAATTATTATCTCCACAAACAAAAAGGAACTTTACAATTAACATTTAAATTCACAAATAAACAGTTAAAAATAATTCACATAAAATTTTTCAACAAGAATGCAAGTTTACTCAAAACGTGTGACTAGGGCAAGGTCAGTGCTAGAACAGCCTGAAATCTTCTTCCTACGAATTCAATTCACAATTCTATGAATCTCTTTGTTTCTAATTTGCATAGGACGATTGCTATTGGTTGCAGCTGAGTGACGTAATGCACACGTCATATTTTTATGAAAAATGGTTCCTTTGTTCACATTCAATTCTCTGACTTACAAGACGAATAAATATATTAAAACATGAATATAATTCAATCATTTCAAAGTACAGTTCAATTCCAACAGTGTAGGTGAATTAATAATAATACATAAAATTACAATAACAGAGATCTCGACATTCTGTGTTGCATCTCAACAATTCAAATTTTGGTATCCTTTCTTTATCCTCTGATTGGTTGTTCGTGCAAAGAGGAATAAATCTAGCGAGATCACTTCTATTTAATATTTATTTGTTGATAATCCAAACAATAAATATTATTAAATTAAATATTACCGTTTGTCAATGTACACTTACATACAAAGAGTATTTGTAACTTTTTGCTATTATTGTACATCAGAATACTATATCTTTTTTTTATAATTTGTTTTCAACAAATAAACTTATTTATTGTGCTTAAAATTTTGATTAGCTTATTATTATAGATTCCCTTTTTCCTACACAATAACGAAAAATAATATTTATAAATAACATGCTATCACATTATATTATACAATAAGCAGGTCTGAACGATCTCGACTCTATATTGGTGATCTAAGCGTTCGCACGTTTTAGGTTATGTTCACCACAACATTCCCTTAACCTATAGATGTGATTTTAATATGATAATTTTACAAATTGATAGAATAAATAATATAATTAGCAATATGAACTCAATTGGTTTACTGGAAGAGACTGATTCAATTTGATATTGTTATGAGTTAGCGGTAATGTTGATAACTATTATATTTCGAGATTGTTTGCTGCCTCTGCCTTGATTTTCACAATGTGATTTGAAGAATTAGTTTTTTCTTAAGTAGCCACTGGAACGATTCGTCACAATACTTAAACATGTAAATCTGATAGATTGTTCTTAATAAAATTCTTTTTACGTTTAAAGACTTGCGCAAGTTTGATATTAATTTCAATATTTAAATAACCTTCCATCAAGCTAGCTTTATTGATTCATGATTTATTCGAAGCACTGAGGGCCCCCTTGATAACTTTTCAATATTATTAAACTCATGTGTCGATTTTTCACAAAGTATGATGGCGATCCGGATTCTTTCGATGTCCTAGGCCTTCCTGGTGCTGATGTTGTCTTCTCCAAATGGGGATATTCAATTTATGCGACTCACGTCTTAATACGACCTCACTGAGTCTTATGAAATCAATTTTTAAATTCAAAC
Organism: Nilaparvata lugens; assembly: GCF_014356525.2. Classification (NCBI taxonomy): domain Eukaryota; kingdom Metazoa; phylum Arthropoda; class Insecta; order Hemiptera; family Delphacidae; genus Nilaparvata; species Nilaparvata lugens. The sequence continues at coordinate 50,639,643 of NC_052504.1, forward strand.
TTAGATTTTTAAAAACGTACTGATATTTAAAAAGGGATCTTGTGCTCTATAAATTGGTGGCTGTTCCCGGTGACCTCAGACAAGCAAGTGGGCTTTGATCTACTCCTATTCTTTCCATGACCATACTTCCGAATTTTCAAATTTGCATATCATTCAAATATTTAATTCTAATTGGAGCTGGTCCTAGCCTCACTACTACGCAATAACATGATTCGAAATAGTCTGTGCAAATATGCTAGGTTATTGCATAAAGATCAATTATATTTTCTGATTATTCATATTATATATGTTACATAAACTGGGTATTGTATAGTTTACAAATTCTTATCATTAATATAATAAATAATGTATTTTTTTGAATTAACTTGCTTTTACCGCCAGTCAGTTACTGTATTTTGATTGGCGTATTCTAAAATTACAAATGTATTCATGCACCGAGTAGGATATACCACATTTCCTTAATATTTTTATTCATTTTACACATTTTGTCCATGTACGTATGACATAATAAATATTTTTGTATTTTTTAAAATGTTTTTCCTTCTACATTAACATGCCATGCGGTTACCAATCCTCTGATCATATTTTAAGTGAATGCTATTTGTATGCAACTAAATTTGCCACAGGTGTATGGCCAATTCTCAATTTATACGGCTTGATCGATTATTTAGGTTGCCGACCAGTAAGTATAATTAATAGAACCTCACCTCAATAAAAATCTGGTGTGGCGCACTCACACAACTTTCCTTGCCGTTATGAAAATTGATCAACTGACGCTAGTGATCCCGCGCATATCAAATCTACTATGCTAAGATCTGAGACAGCTGGTGACAGGACAATAGCGCTGCAGACACACGAAGTCTGCGATCTCTTCATAGTGAATGATTTAATAGAATCAACAGTTGCCAACAGTTTGCAATTAAATGATCTTATTTTCTCGCATTTCGAGCTTATTTTAAATTTCAGGTGAAAATGTTACTGAACATAAATTGTATAAATTGTAGAGATATTCATGCTGAATCTTTTCCACTAAAATTTTTCTGTTTAAATTGTATCTGAAGCCTGATAATTGAGAATCTGAAATCAAACTTTGCATAGAAGGGGCGGTGCTCCTGAATTTTTTACAGATATGGGACACACACACACACACATTAATTTTTTATATAATTAAATAAATATCAATTATTCTCCTTCCCATTTGGCTGTTTAAACTGTAGCCTGGATACCCGTTATTATCTAATCTTGGGTTTATTGATGTCGCACCCGGCGATAGCAATGCAGCATTTTTCACTTGAGACCTATAAAATCTTTTCATTTTTTGATTTTGATAGCTATTCAACATTTTAATCTTACAAAGGTCTGAATACGTGGAGTGGAGTGATTGAAAGTAAGTACAACAAAACGAACCAGAATCATAGGATTTTTGTTGTGTTATTTCTATATTAATACGAGGAAGAAGAGAAAATCTTCTATTGATCGATAAAATGTACCAGTAACCAAAAACGGAAACATGGACAACCTTCTCCTAGGTGTAGCCAGTGCTCTCCAAATGCCTGATTTCTCAACAAATGAAATAAGCATCGCTCACATAGGCCTACTACCAACCAAGAAAAGCCAAAACACTTCACCGATTGTTGTCGTTAGATTTGTGAGAAGTATGAGAGGCAAGTGGATGACAGATTTCTGTAACTTGAAGAAAGAAGATAGGACCAGCCCTGGAATCGATGTTAAGAAAATAAACGAAAACCTGCCGAACGGACACTTCAGAGTCATGAATCAGCTGACGGCAAAGCGTGCTCAGGAACTGAACGCCGCTCGCGAGATGGCCAATACAAGAAAAGCGATTGGAAATTCGTCTGGTCTCGCGATATTCAAATGTGCGCTAGGAAGAAAAAAGACTCTCCTGTGTTCGAATTCAAAGGACTGTATCACCTGGCAAGAATTATGAGTGGAGAGGAATTAACAGTGTTCAATACAGGTTTGGAATAACATCTTATGGATGATCCTACGCAATTTGTAGATAGTACCTATTATAAGTGTCAGGGAAAGTGAAAATATCTATGATTACTCTGATTACATTCAATTAATGAATCATGAATAAATAATTTTAGTTGAAATAGGCTATAAGAAGCTTGGAAAAAAATGTTGATAAAATTTTTAATATTTTGGACAATATAAAAACGAAGTTTGAGGTCATTATTTCCACTGAAACATAGACTTCTGAAGAAGATAGTTCACTACTTGGCATTAATGAATATAATTTGCATAATAAACCAATTCATTGAATCGTTCGGATGGCATATTCATATAATGTAGCTTATTGTATTTCATCGAAAATATTTGACAGTCCAATGATTATCCTTTCTTAGCCGTTTAGCTAAACTAAAAAAAATAAGTATTTTTAATAACATCGGTTTATAGATTATATGAGTACCTTAGGTTCTAAAGTATTGATTATGTTTATTCATTTGTAATTGGTGATGCAGATATTGATTTATTGAGTAATCTAAAATGACGAATGACAATTTGTCGGTTATGAGTTCGCACATTTATGATTCTTCTTCGTCAATGGAATAACTCGTCATGAGTAAAATACTTGCTTTGACCATGATGTTTCACAAATCCAAACACAACGATCCATTGAAACTGTTGCTTCAGAAATGTCATTTACTGATCATTTATATGCAACTAATCTAATAGTGATCTAATTATGCAACTGCACTTCACGCTTCTAAACGTGATGTTTGTTCACAATCTAGTCAGCCTTGTAAGGGGATTGAAGTGAGAAATATTCTTAGAAGCAAGCGCCTCATTGAATTGAGAGATGAACTCGAATGAAAGTATTTGAACATTAGTGAATGAATTTGTGAATGATATTGGAATATGCATCAATAGAGCCAGAGTTTTTGAAAAGATTGAATAAATATGAAAAACATTTGAAGCCTTGGATTTTCAATGGTATTCTTGTTGAATCCATAATTGTGAAAGAAGAATAATATAGAGAAATAAAACATGAACCCTTCAATTTGGAACTGAGAAGAAAATTCTCAACTTATGGAAATAATAGTAGAATTAATTAAAAATGCGAAAGATTTATATTGTAGGTCAGAAATAAAGAGAGCTCAAGGTGATCCTAAAATATATGGTCTGTGATTAACCAATAAGAGTTTGCAATCTCATATTAATATGGATCTGAATACATTGAACGATTATTTTAGAGATTTAAACGATTGATGTTGATAGAAATCAAGCGGAGGAAATTGGTATAGCCTAGGTGGAGAAATTCAAATTCAATGTTTGGAACAAACTATAGATATTGAGGATAACTTCAATTTTGACACTGTAGCCAAAGAAAGAAATCAAGGAAATAGTAGGAAATTAAACTTATAATAAAGCACCTGGTTGAGATAATAAATCTAACAACTTATTGAAACTATTAAAATATACGATTTCGAAACCTAGTCTTGTGAATTTATTAACCTGAATTTGTAATCCTTGCTGTTCATTTGGTTACTTTCGTGAGCACTGGGCTACACAAATAAGTCAGTTGAATTTTAGGCTGCCTAATTTTTGGAAATTTTACTTATTTACTGTCGAGAATTTTGCATAGTGAGTGTTCAAGTGATTTTTACAAGTGCTCAGTTACCTGGTAAGGATATCCAATTCACAGAATCGTAAGTGGTAATAAACTACACAGTTCGAACTACACACGCTGTACTCTCCGCACAATAGTCTCCATATTGTCAACCGGTACTTTCCTGTCATTACACATTGCTGTTTACAAAAATTCAATCGGAGTACTCTCTGACATTATTTAGTTTGTCACTGCTGCTGTCGATCTCGCTGAGTCTACGTAGTAGGCCTATCACTGATAGTTCGACCGGCTGACCGTTTATCAGGCTGCTGTTATCACGATCAAAACACAGCTGATCAGTTGTTTACGTGAGCCGTAATCGCTCGAATTCCGTTCGGCTCTTCATCCTTCCTATCTATTTATCCAATTAACAGCATACCTATGTACTCAGGAGCTTCCTATGTTGTATTCAAGCCATGTTTGCTCTCTTGTCGCTTCCTTAATATTCCTATCTGACCTCTCCTAAAATCATAATAATTACACATTTCCATTATTCATTATTTATCAGTAGATGGATAACCCGGATTTTGCGAGACTTTTTTGCGACTTTACCCACCCTCCCCCCTCCCCCCGCACCCATCCTACCTTCCCCCCTTCCCCCCGCACCTTCCCGCACCTCTCCCGCCCCCTTAGAAGAACCTCTCTCTCTCTCTCTAGAAGAAGAGGAAGAAGAAGGAGAAGAAGAAGGAGAAGAAGAAGGAGAAGAAGAAGGAGAAGAAGAAGGAGAAGAAGAAGAGGAAGAAGAAGGAGAAGAAGAAGGAGAGGAAGATGATACTCTCTCTCTCTTGTTATGCTCTAGTTAATATAGTTATGGCTAATTACATTTAGTCATGCTCAATTACATTTAGTCATAGATAGAAGGAGAGGAAGATGATACTCTCTCTCTCTCTCTTGTCATGCTCTAGTTAATATAGTCATGGCTAATTACATTTAGTCATGCTCAATTACATTTAGTCATAATCTATTGATGATTAATAGTAGAGCGAGAGATATGTGTGTGAGAGAGAGGCAATCTACTGACAGATTCAAGTGAACGAACTTAACTGAACATGTTCTTGTCAATGGCTTGTACACACAACGTTATATTTTTAATGTTTCCAAATGTATCTTTAAACTCTCTCTAGAGAGCGAACTATGATCTTTTACATTTTTATCAGCAATGTCATATAAGCATTTCCAGAGATCATTAGAATTATTAACAATAGCTAATGATTCATCATTATTTGAACAACCATAATGGAAATGACCGGTTTCTAATGCATCCAATAGTTCAAAAATTTCAGATAGAATTGGAAAGTGAAGATTTTCTGTTTTTGTTAATGCTAGATCACTCACCTCATCACCTGTTGAAAATTTAATATTCTTTGCAATTAGATCAAATTCATTGAATGAAATTGTCATCAAGAGACGAGATAGTTTCTTGAACTTTGAAAAGCTATAACAATCAACCATATTTTTCAGTTGAGTGTATGTACAGGTGAACGCGATAAGAAATTACTTGTATCTGCACACTTATTGCATTGAGCTTCAACACATGTGAGATCTTTTCAGCTCAACTAACGAAGCATACTGAAGAATTAAACTTAGACATTGTAGGTACAATGAAAAACAATCGAGTATACACTAGAAATTTATTTACACAATTCACTACAATTGTTCATCACTTCCTCTTCAATTTTTATTAGTTTACTAACAGACTGTTTATGTGGTCTGTAATAGCATAGATAATCATTTATATCGTTCAAATTCACTGTGTTTAAGAAAATGTCTTTTAGTTGTTTCACCAAATGATGATTTTCATGAGTTGAATGTTTAATTGCAATTTCACAGGCGTCATACCAATCAATACACTCTTCTAACCTCATTTCCAATTCACTATCAGCTTGCATCCACTTGCACGGGTCCATGATGAGCAAATGAAGAAACTATATATATGTCGGTACTAATATAGAGAAATTAAACGGTTCCTGTGCCTTTCCTCCAATACAACATACACGAGCAGTATGATATTTCAATGCTTGCTTACAATAAACACATTGAATTTCCCGTCCGTTATAGAAAAAGCCATATCTTGCAAAGTTTTTCTTTTCTGTATTTGAATAGAATTGACATTTTTTCATGCTAAGCATTCTATTGTTTTCACACATGAAATTTGGAGATGAGTCCATATTTTTCATTATCAAAGTATTGTAATGAACCGCTGCGAAGAGGGCACATCGGCCGTGCGGATTGCGATGATGAATTTCACAGGCATTATAACACCAAGAACTTGTAAAGTAGTTGAAATTTGGTTTCTCAATTTCATCCGGTAAACAACATACGTTTTTGTGTAACCTTCTGAGAAACTTAGCTTTCTCTGTACCTTTTGTTTAGATTTTATCATATCCTTCAAGATAAGATATCAATAATTCGTCTGTATAAATAAAATTACCATCTTCCCAGCATATTTTGTGATAATTGTTCTCAGCCCATGTTACTTGCTTACGCAATTTATCATTCAATTCCGACTTTGCAAATGGCGACTTGAAATGTAACACAACAAAGCTATTTAGCTGATCTACGATTCCGATTTCTTTCACGATAATTTGATTAGAAGTTCCCTTGAACCAATGCATGTCGACTGTTGCAAATTTTTTACAGGGGATTCCTCCTCCTCTTGCGCTGTTTTGTCCTCCTCCTTTGTCCTCCTTTCTCCTCCTCCTCCTCCTTCTCCTCCTCCTCCTCCTTCCTCCTCCTCCTCCTCCTCCTCCTCCATTCTCCTCCTGTGGTTTAGGTGTACTACATCTTGAGTGATAGTAGAAGAAGTCTTGTTCGGTGTCAAGATCACACTGTATCGATTGTGTTTTCTTCTCAGAATTATAACACATTATAGGCGTACTACATCTTGAGTCATAGTAGATGCTGTCTTCTTTATCAAGATCGCACTGTATCCCAATAGAACGTGTTTTCTTCTCAGAATTAGAAGACATTCTAGATGTTAACCAATCAAAGCTAAAACCTCAAATGAGTAAAATTTGAAAAATGCAATACTTATATAGTTTGCGCTCTATCGAGAAATTACTGAACTTCCTTCACCATGGAAGTAAGGGGAGTGTACTCCATGATACGATCACTGATTAAAATGCAATAAGCGGAAGTATTTGGAGGTACAGCTTCCTTAAATTCCATATCTATTCTAATATCTGTGGAGGATTTCAAATGAGAAGATTGATGTGAACAGTCAATTACAATCAGAGGTGTTTAGTACAAAATGTGTCAAAATCAATCTCTGTTCCAAGCTCAGTATTGATACTATGGTTATAGTACGCCGAGGGAAAATCCAAAAACATACGGTACATCAATTCTTGTTTACCAAGGAGGTTTTCATAAGGAAAATAGTCAGAGTTCAAGTACACCTTTGCATTTTGAAGATTACAACTATCAAATCCGAGATTGATTTATAATTTTATTCTTACGATCTGTTTGAAACGCTAAAACAACATACTTTGGTGTGTCGAGATGGGATGCGGTTTTTACTGCCAAGAATGAACAGTGCTATTTTGTAAATTTGGTAATTCTGAAATCTCCCAATGACGAAAGCTCAGCTTCAGCGGTGTATCAGCATCGAGCAATCTCAAAATTTCAACCTCACATGATCTTCTAAAGTAATATAGGAATTCTCCATTGAAGCTTCGTTATTTTTATATTAACGTTTGTTGCTTCTGTAGACTCGATGCAATGAGATCTGTTGGCGATCTTAATAATACAAGTTCTTGTTTCAAGTTTTAAATTATTCTTTGAAAGTCTTCAAAAAATGGTAAAACTAATTTAAGAGGTACACAGAATGTAAACTTATTATCTTTCAGTGTATATCCTGCTCTGTCAAACCGGCCAAGTGATATGTGTTCTTATGAAACATATTTTCACTAGTATAGCTTTAATTGTTGATGTTAATCCAATTAGTCTTGATTTAGAAATTTGTTGACCAGCCAATTCATATCGAATTTCATCAAAGAGATTTCCTATGAGGTTACTGGATAATATATACTTAGCTTCTATCGGAGCATCTCCAGCCTTCGCAGCTGGTTTTGTACACTTCACCTCCCCCTCAATAAATATAAATGATTTGCATGGAAGGCTGTACTGATCCTAGAATCCACCACATGGATGCGAGCTCATCTGAGGGTTTAATTTCTTGTCCCGAATATACTGTATGAGTATGGAACTGAAATTTAGTAATATCATTATAGAACTCGAGTTGAGATTCAACATCGAGTATTTCACTAATTGAGGCGCCGTACATGACGCCAATCTACTATAAATCCCAACTTTTCCAATATTCTCGCGCTTTTCGCCGATATAGCACGTAGCTTTTTAGGTGTTGACTCTATCACGTTCGAGTCTCTAATGAGCTTCTGTGAGCAAATGCTAGTGCGAGGTTTGAAAACGAGGAATCCCATTTCAAGTTCTTTGTTTTTCACGAATGTGAAGTCTAATTGTAATTATATCTCCTCGGAAATCAATAAACGATCCTTCTTGATCGGTTACCTTTACATTAATGCTTTGAATTCTATGTGTGTTGTGATGAATCTTTCAAATAGACCCCATGAAAAGAGAGAAAATTGTGATTACCTTTTAAATGAAAGAATTTGCTAAGGGAATAGTTAGCGACCGAGCGATAACACTTACTTATCAGTAACTGTGTATTAGATAAGAGTACCGTTCTGTACTGAATATTTTCTAGAAAATTATTCAATCAAATTATAATTATTTTGCAAATAAAACACAAATTGTTTATGAATCGCTCACTGATTTTGAGGTTACACTTTGTTTACCATCGATCAGATGTTTTTAAAAACAGTTCGAACGCAGCTGACTGATTCGAAGTATTGTCAAATGTCACGCTGGCTTCACGTAAGTTATAATACCATCTCTAAAAAATTATAAAACTATCCATAAAGGATCAAGAATTTCAAATAAAAAAATAAAATGTATGTGTTATCGTTGAAATTATTTATTATTTAAGAAATTATATTATATGTCAGGTCTTATTGTAACTAAATAGGTCATAGCATGAAATTATATTATTGATAAAATGGCAGAAACTATTTATAACAATCTCAAACCTAATAAAAATTGTACAAGAATATTAATTTATTAATAATTTAATTCAACTGAACCACATGGTAATTAAATCTCTTTGGTAGGTCTAAGCCAATCACAGTGCATAGAAATAGCACCAAGACGGTGATCGTTTGAAAGCAACACATGTTAATCTATTATCAGACACCAACCCTGCCTTATCAGTTACACTAGCACATGTACATTGTATGAGAGGAACTATATCTATAAGATTAAGCAGTTTTAAGGATTACCTAAATTGAATCATTATTGTAATTAAAGGAATTGTATTCTACTACTTGCCACTGACGTCATGTTTACGTCACAAGCGTTCTACCAATGGCAAATTTTTATGCAATTATTACATTGAGATTCTGAGAAGCAAGGTCTAGCCTAAAGCTTAGAGAAAAGAGCAGCACTTCCCTTTTGAAATCCTCACCGTGCAGATCTCTTTTTATAGTTACCAAAGACCTATTTGTGAAAATTTCTTGTTCGATTTTAAATGTTCTATTTGTGAGCCGATATTTTAGGCCAATTTATTGTTATTTGTAAATTTCTGTTCTCATCAATCGATAAATTTAAAAGCTTAAAGTAAATTATCCCTTAATTAATTCGGTGAAGGAGATATTTAAATTAAAATTCCCCACGTGCTGAAACCGAAGCCTGGATTGCCGCCGATCAAACGATTTTTGATCTAAAGAAGAAACCACGACTACCAAGGAATTTCACGTGAGTTATAAGTCATAAGGGGCCCCAATCTACGCTTCGAAAATATTTCAGTGCAGAAAAACATAAATTTTTCTTTGTTAAATTATTGGCCACGCCGACAAGCGCTTTAGCATTTAAGAGTCTAGAATTTATTCATATTTAATTTCTAAGAATTTGTAGTTGATTAACTATCCTCCGCTGCCTGAACCACGACCCCGAGCATTTTTTAAAAATATTTTATAATTCATTTTTTCACTATTTTTTCAAAACTGTTCAATTTTATCAATTGTAAAATTCTGTTGAATCACGCATGGTATCATGCAAGCACAAGAACATTTTAACTCCTTCTGTTAATGCTAAATTATTATCAACCTGTAAATCAAATTCTGAACCTGCACTGTATGATTACATATTTTATTATAATATATTTCAGTTTTGTTAATTCGCTTTCTGAGTTCGATTATTTCTTAAGCCTGTCAATTATTGTGTCTGATATGTTCTATCATCATCAAGAACCGATCGAATACGATCATTGGAATAATTGAATTAAGCTGGATACTGGAACAGGTCTAAGTGGATGTAGCGAGTGGGGTCAGATCGAGATATTTATTCTTTGTCCTTACCTGCTCATATATCAGCTTTTATCTGTTACCTACCTCGACTTAGGAGCGAACACATCAATTGTACAGCAGTGGCAGCCATAGATCATATAAATTCCTACAATAGAGCTTAAAACCCGACAAGACTCTGTTCTCGAAGTATATTCTGAACGATATTTGGTCCAAATACCGTATTTTAATCCTTCAGAATTTATTAGAGACGCAGTCCCATAAATTATCTACATCGGGATTTTTTCTCGACCTGTATGATTTTGTATGCTCATTCTTCACAGGTAATAATTTTAAGGTATCCGTATTCAGTGTTTAGCGATCGCTACACTACTTATAAAAATTTCATCATTATACAATTTGTCATTAGAGGAATCAAGGGTGAGCGAGCGTTTAGGCCTCCCGCGATTCCGACAATTGTATTGAGTCTTGTAGTGAGTCAATCAGTCTGGTGTTCACTCAGCGTCCTCACACGCCATTGCAAAATTTATAGCCGCTACACCATTGACTCAGTACAGGATTCACTCTACATGTGTGAAGCCGTTAAAAAAAAAAAACGCACCACAGTGTTTAAAGGCATATAGATTATCGGATTAGGTGTTTCATTTATCAAATACCCGCTAGGTACTCTAGGTGAGAACTCGTATATAATATGTTTCTGTTTGCCCTCGAAGTAACTCCCACAGGCTATATTACACTCAACTACAATAGAGTTAATATTTGTTATGCTAACTAAATGCTGAGAATAATACCATTTATTCGGTTGTAATATAACATTATCAAAACCAAGCATTTTTCCTATTGAAGTAGATGATGTAAAGTCAATAGGCTTATCAGAACGAATTTCGAGCTTCATAGTATTCGTGTTAGCTCTTATATTAAGTTTCTTTTCGTCACTATTCAATTTACTCTTTAAAGCTAATATAATGTCATCAACTTCATATGCACCCGTATCAAGATCAATTAATTTATCACCATATTTGAAGCTAGAATTTTTACCTTTTATAACATTTGCAATGCTATTGTAAGTACAGAAATTAATCAATCCAATTTCCCATTCTTTATTTTTATCCAAATCGAGAATTTCTTGTAAATGTTCATAGAGATCACTTGATCTAGATCATGATGTAATAACAACCATCTTATATGTTTTCGGTACAAATACTGGATTACAACTGGTTCGCAAAAAACAAGAGCATAAGGTGTCCACATATATTTGTATGTAATGGTTGCATGTACTCAACATTGTAAAAGATATTTACACCTGTTTCTTTTTTCCAATATTTATTCAATTCATAAGGCGGTTGTAAATTACCAATTGGATCAAAATAGTAAACATTTGATCCTCGTTTCTTATAACCAACCCAGTGTGTACCATGTCCGGATTGAGTGTCTAAATTAACAATACAATTCTCATTTTTTAGAATTTTATTAGGTAATGTATCTATCATGTATACACCTCGTAGGGGAATTTGTAATAATTTACACCATTTTATTAGATCGTGATTGGACAATTCACCATCGATATTCATTTTTTCACCTTCTTTGTCGTTCTACGTTTTTTAACTCTTTTTTTCTTTGGGAATAAACTTACACCATATGGTGAGGAGGATGTGGGGTTGGGCCCAATCAAAATACGACCACCTCTCGAGATTGGAGGGTATGGTTTCAAATAGTAACCTTTACCTGCAATATGCTGTTTCAACTGAGCAATAGCTTTTTTCCTTATCGAGCTGCTATGAGTTTTCACTATGCTCTTCTTCTTCTTCTTCTTTCTCAATCCACCGCCAAATGCTGCTTTAGCTTTCATCACGTTTGTTACAAGATAACTAAGTGCTCTTTCACTTAAAGATGATTTTGGATTCTTGAATATTTCCCACGCTGTGTTTGCAAGAGCTCTGTCTGCAATCGCACGCGACTTATTATCACTATTTTGAGTGTATGCTATATCATGTACCTTACAGGCCCTATCTAATGAATTTATACCTTGATCCCCTCTCATTAACCTCTCATTAACCTTCGTGCCAGGTCCGCACCACTGGTAACCCCCCGGGAGGTGAATTTCAGGTGATGCATTTATTAATTTATTTATAATAGTTGATGTAATGTCCCCCGCAGTACCCGCTATACCTTTGACAATTTTGCTAGCCGAAGTCAAGATTCCTTTACCTCGTTTCCTAGAAGATAACTTTCTTCTACATACCATTTTTTTATTACCTTTCAACTCAATAGTTGAACACCGACTGAGGTTAATTAATCAAACACTTAACCTCAATCGAGAGACAAAGAAATTGTCTCACTATATGCTTTATATATTACTACAAAGTTGGTATGTTTTAATCAATAGGGAATACAATTTTCTATCATCATGATGTGTCTTATTAACACACTTGTTAAGTATGTTGTAAGTTTTGTAGAAATTGCAAAGAATTGAACGTTCATCAATCATAAATCTATACCAATGTCTTAGACTAACATCGAGAGAAGCATCTGATGAATTGACACATGATTTGATATAAGATAATGTATGATTTCTTACTAGCTGTGATTCCTGCATCAATTGAGGTGTTTCCAAATCCCTAATCTTATTTCTCACATTTTGTATAGATTCCAATATTCTCTTACTATCATTTTGCATTGAATCATATTTTTTCAAAGCAATATGGAAAAGTAATAGCATATTCACACAACATATTATAAAGAGAAGAACAAATAAAACTCTCCATACGATTATCTTCATTGCACAACTTCTCCATTCAAGTGTTGTAAGCATACTGATAAAAATAGATTGTTATACCTATAGTGAGTGTATAGCGCAAACAGAAGGAGGAGAATCTCGCAACAAGGTCAAGAGTGGCATGCGCGTGTGCGCAGCAGCAACTATAAAATAGCTTCTCTTGTGAGCGAACACTCATTGACTGTACAATAGCATTACTATTCTACATTCATTGAGTGTTCAGTTACAAGTGGATCTATTCTTGCGTGAACTATTCTACATCTTCTTCTTCTTCTTTGACACAACAAACAGGTGAGAATTAAGAACAATTTTTTAAAAACAATATTACAATTTATTATCAAACACTACAATATTTACATTATATACTACTTGTGAAACATATAACCACTACATGCTATGAGAATAAGATTGTTAAATTTTAACAATCTTAATATCGCTCCATGTAGCGGTTATATGCTTCACTACTATTCCTAAATTTTTACAGTTAGAATTGAATTTTACAACTTTAGCAGGTGAAATTATTGAAGAAAATCTCTGAGGCAGGTATACCTCAGAGATTTTCTTCGTAGATGCAATATTAATTTTTAAAATAATTCTTCTACCGTGATGGTTCGTTTCCTCCCGTACTGCGATTATACCATGTGGAACATCCTCCGCCAGCTCACGGAGAGGTACCCACGGTTTTGGCGTTGGTTTATTGATTAGTGTGATGAAGTCCTCATCATCATCATCATCCCGTGCGGATGCCTCCTCCAGTAGCGGAGCCATGGAGGTGTTCTCAGACATATGTTTCTGTTAAATGAAAATCTATGATTAGTAACTTTATTATAATTTGTTTCAGATTATCAACTACTTGTGATCAACAGATTATTGTCATAATCTCAACTTGATATCATCGGATTGACAAGACATTCTCTACTTGTGATCAACAGATTATTGTCATAATCTCAACTTGATATCATCAGATTGACAAGACATTCTCTACTTGTGATCAACAGATTATTGTCATAATCTCAACTTGATATCATCGGATTGACAAGACATTCTCTACACAAAGTGAGTAATATCAGTTATTGAAATAATATTTCTTGCAGAATCCAATAGTGAATCAAATTAATAAGCAAACTCTTTCACTGCAACAAATAACTATCAACTGAATCAGTAATTTTCTTATCACTTCAATATTATAGCAAAAAATGCATCATAATAATGAAATCAAAATATTCATCTTATTCAATTTTTGACTGAACTACTAGTAAGGTTGATCAGTTCAAAAATAAAATTATACACATCTTAACTGAACTCTAATCATTTAATATCACATTGTGCATTGTACAAAGACATCTATTGGAAATTAGTTTTTTCTCACTTATTAGATAGTAGCATGCATTCAACCTAATCACTTCAAATAATTATATTTCTTGATTTCATAAAACAATTTATGCTCAATTCAAATGAATATATCATATTCATGTAGTCGAATATACATCTTAACTGAACTCTAATCATTTAATATCACATTGTGCATTGTACAAAGACATCTATTGGAAATTAGTTTTTTCTCATTTATTAGATACGTACTGAACTACTAGTAAGCTTGATCAGTTCAAAAATAAAATTATACACATCTTAACTGAACTCTAATCATTTAATATCACATTGTGCATTGTACAAAGACATCTATTGGAAATTAGTTTTTTCTCACTTATTAGATAGTAGCATGCATTCAACCTAATCACTTCAATTAATTATATTTCTTGATTTCATAAAACAATTTATGCTCCACATTGTGCATTGTACAAAGACATCTATTGGAAATTAGTTTTTTCTCATTTATTAGATAGTAGCATGCATTCAACCTAATCACTTCAATTAATTATATTTCTTGATTTCATAAAACAATTTATGCTCAATTCAAATGAATATATCATATTCATGTAGTTGAATGCACATCTTGACTAATCTCTAAAGTTGAATTAAGTTCCTATATTCGTTATCAAGAAATTGTCTTTCAAATCAGATTCATCAATAACTCCAATGTGAGTACATGTAATGTGAACATTGGAAATTAGTTTTTCTCAGTAAGAAATTTATCAGATACTAGCAAGCTTTTGGATGACAACATTATTTAAAATTATCTGTTCACATTACATGTTAATAATATTTGAAATAACTAACCTTTGGGGGTACGAAGTTGGTTTCTTCCTCATCCTCGAGAAATTGCAGTTTTCTCTTCCCCTGCTGTCTGTTGCTGGTAATTGTTGTTAGCGGCACTCGCTTCGGCGCCCATCCTAGATGAGATGATGGTGGTGTGTCTGGTATAATGAGCTCATCGCCGCTCATCCTCCTCTCCACGAAGACTCCACGTCTCTTCAGGGGCGAGTCCTCGGGGTCAGATGCGACAGCAGCAGCAGCAGCAGGGGGTGCAGCGCTGGTAGAAGGAATCTTCTTCTTCCGCGCAGCTTGCACTGCCCAGTAAGATGGGAATGATGGTTCTTGTTGAGGTGGTGTATCCGGAAGGATGTACTGCTCTCGTGTGGACTCCATGATGATGATAGTGAGGATATGTGTGAAACGTGACTAGTGGTCAAGTGAAGCTGGCAAATCCATTGACCGCCGCTTATATACTCATTCGTTCCTCTCTCTTTGTTTTAGGGTGAGTGAGAGATAGTGCATTTTCCCGCTTGTCACATCCTTGACATACAAATGCATTCTTACACGTACAGCAAGTTGCATTCAGAGAAAAAATATCAAATTCTCACAATGCACTCGAATTCTCACTTCCACATATCTCGAATAACAATATTTCGAATGTAATCTCCTCATTAATTTTCATAATTAACATCACATGTTGACTTGCTAAATTTCTTCTCAATATTATTATTGTGATTTTCATTATGTTCGTTGATTTCACAGAGTTCGAGACTGCATAATCACTCCAGTCTTCGAGGAGGAAAGACGTGTGAAGAACTAGTGTAAGCAGAGAGAGACAGTACAGCACATCATTCATTGCATGTAAGTATGATACAATTCTTTATTTTTCTAATCATGATTTTTCAGAAGTTACTTCTTTCCTGATACTACTACAATGCACTTAGGAATCACTAATATCTCGATTACAACAGAGTGCATATTGTACAATATCCAGCTTGTTTTCCCACAGCATCTTCTTTTTCATCATTTGTCGTTTCTTTTCCATTATAGCTCATCTTTTTATATATACAAAATGGAACATGTATCACTTTTTCATAAGGATTTTCAATAATATATTTGCAATATACACATTGCAGATATGATTTCTCATGTAAAAAGTATCCATTTATTGCAAAATAGTCTGCTCTATTAATAAATACCGAGTGCTTGAATGGTTCTGGACGATGGAAAGTTAAAACTCGCTCTTCATATTGCCGTAGAATATTATTATCGAATTCTCCTCTTCACT
Source organism: Nilaparvata lugens (assembly GCF_014356525.2). Classification (NCBI taxonomy): domain Eukaryota; kingdom Metazoa; phylum Arthropoda; class Insecta; order Hemiptera; family Delphacidae; genus Nilaparvata; species Nilaparvata lugens. The sequence continues at coordinate 50,655,872 of NC_052504.1, forward strand.
GAAATATTACTGTTTGCGAAATTATTATCTTGTTTGCCATCCACATTTGGACTACATCGTTCATGTTCCTTACTAGGATCATCTGTTGGCAACCAATTTCTAAATATACTGAACAAAACACACATTGAACAACGTCAGTGCTCGCACAAATTTAAAACCCTGTTTAGCCATATTTTGAGGTGACAACAGACTCGATTCTAATTTCCATCGATTATCAAATGTTAATAACCTCAATCGTTCGTGCATGAAAATCTGATCCTGTGAGAGCATTTTTTGCACTGTACTTGCAGCTTGTTAAATCACAACTGATTTTTAGATTATGTTTACTTGTTTTTATATCTAATTCTGTGCCATAGTAATATATTCTTTGTTTGTTTTCAGTAACCCGCTAGTAGCAGAGATGGAGCATAGCAGAGAACACAGAGTTGGAGGGGTGAGTTCGCGAGCAATTCGCCATCGCATTTCCTTCGAAAACGTAGCACCTGACATTGAAATATGCTTCAAAACTCGAAAACTCGTGTTTTCGAGATAATAAGAGAACCTGCTGCACGTTTCGAAGGAAATGTCAATGGTTTTTAGTATTAAATGTATTATTGTATAAGATGGTAGTTTTAGAATCAGAGGAATCCGAAGCTGTTTCATCCATTGTGAATCTTCATAGCTACTCGGCCATAGGCATGAATGTCTTGGAGAGTTATGACGAATTGAATGAACAATTTATGTTAGCAGTTAGGAAATTTTAAGTTCATTCGATAACTTTGTTCGATTTGGGAGTGGGTGGGTGTTGAAGAAGATGACTCGCTTGATGTAAATGTGATTAGATATAATCCAATGTACACAAGCAGTTATATTCAAACACCCCACTTCATCAAGAATAAGAAATGTGTTATCAATATCAAAAATCTTTCTGATAAAAAGTGTTTTCTGTGAGTGTTCTAGCCTATTTTCACCAGAAACCGAATAGGCAGACATTAACGGTGAAATATTTGAGCAAATTTGCTCACAGGCTGAACCCTCGGGTTAATTTCCCAACCACCGATCGCGACATAAAGAAATTTGAAATTCTCAATACAGACATCGCAATTCATGTTATCGCATATGATAACAAAAAGTTTTTTCCCCTATCGAACAAGCATTCCGTACGCGTAAATACCAAATTAATCTTTTAATGTTGAAAGGCGATGCAGGAAAAAACATTTTTGTTTAATTAACACCGCGAACGGGAAAAACGGATTGTCGCGTCTTCTTTCTCACCTTTCGAAAGCTAAAGAACAAGTAGCTGTTTGTAATTTCTGTTTTCACAGATTTACATCAGACAAAAGAGTAAACCGGGATGGGAAAGCAAATTTGATGAGACATCTAGAGCTTTGTTCAAAGTTTCAGTCTCAGAGAACTTCATACCCAAAACGTGGTGAGACAATCAAATTTAGAAAACTCGGTTCGACTTTGAAGAAAAAGTATACCAGAGATAATGCAAATATGATTGTTATATTCAAAATTGATCAATTATCACTCAAATTAATACATAGAGACTAGTGGGTGAAGATATTTGCTTCAGAGATTTCAGTAAATTGTGTTCAAATGTGTGGAATTCTAAGAGCATAGTTTTTCTTACTATTATGACCGAATGTACAGCTAATAGTGAAAATATAGACAGGGTCTGGATAACTTTATTGACATTCAGTAGAGAGTGAGTAGCAGTGAAAGAATGAGGATGTCTCGTAGAAGACAAAACGCTAGTGTTGCTCTAATCGATAAGATTAAGAAATTGAGGAAGTTTTAGAGATAAACATAGAAGCATTGTACATTTTGAAAAGCAATCTGACAATTACAGAGAAAAACTTTTTAAACCGTTATCACACCTTTAGTTGAAATGGGGAAAACTAAATCTTCTCTCCACTCTGATCAGAGTTTTATACCAACAAAGGAGGAACAAGAGAAGAAGAAGAAGACAAAGTATGGAATTGGGAGAAAAACATGATGATGAAACATAGAAGTTGCATCACCATCAGCAGCTGAAAAGATCTAAGCATGAACGAATCAAGTATATTTAATTCAACTAGGCTTGAGAGTGATACAAGCGCTACATAAAGAAGATAAAGAATCAAGTGCTTGCACAAATTTGTATACATTTCATAGTGAAAAATTGGATAACTCGATTCTTATGGAATTTCCTATGACTCTGAGC